>NC_085071.1:8021532-8036532 GCF_963662255.1 Cinclus cinclus | reverse complement strand
AGGCCTAAACCTAACCCTAGGATTAACCCTAACCCTAACCCTAACCCTAACCAAAACCTAACTCTAAACCTAACCCTAACCCTAACCCTAACCCTAACCCTAACCCTAGCCCTAACCCTAACCCTAAGCCAACCCCAATCCTAACCCTAACCCTAACCCTAACCCTAGGCCGAACCCTAACCCTAACCCTAACCCTAGGGCTAACCCTAACCCTAACCCTAACCCTAACCCTAACCCTAACCCTAACCCTAACCCTAACCCTAGGCCTAACCCTAACCCTAACCCTAGGACTAACACTAACCCTAACCCTAACCCTAACCCTAAGCCAACCTCAATCCTAACCCTAACCCTAACCCTAACCCTAACCCTAACCCTAAACCTAACCCTAACACTAACCCTAACCCTAACCCTAACCCTAACCCTAACCCTAAACCTACCCCTAACCCTAACCCTAACCCTAACCCTAACCCTAACCCTAACCCTAGGCCTAACCCTAACCCGAACCCTAAACCTAGGCCTAACCCTAACCCTAGGATTAACCCTAACCCTAACCCTAACCCTAACCCTAACCATAACCCTAGCCCGAACGCTAAGCCAACCCCAATACTAACCCTAACCCTAACCCTAACCCTAACCCTAACCCTAGGCCTAACCCTAACCCTAACCCTAACCCTAACCCTAACCCTAACCCTAACCCTAACCCTAGGCCTAACCCTAACCCTAACCCTAGGACTAACACTAACCCTAACCCTAACCCTAACCCTAAGCCAACCTCAATCCTAACCCTAACCCTAACCCTAACCCTAACCCTAACCCTAACCCTAACCCTAACCCTAACCCTAACCCTAACCCTAAACCTAGGCCTAACCCTAACACTAACCCTAACCCTAAACCTAGGCCTAACCCTAACACTAACCCTAACCCTAACCCTAGGCCTAACCCTAACCCTAACCCTAACACTAGGACTAACGCTAACCCTAACCCTAACCCTAACCCTAACCCTAACCCTAACCCTAACCCTAACCCTAACCCTAAAACTAACCCTAACCCTAACCCTAACCCTAACCCTAACCCTAAACCTAAACCTAACCCTAACCCTAACCCTAACCCTAACACTAACCCTAACCCTAAACCAACCTAACTCTAACCCTAACCCTAATCCTAATCACCTTAACCCTAACCCTAACCCTAAATATAGGCCTAAACCTAACCCTAGGATTAACCCTAACCCTAACCCTAACCCTAACCCTAACCAAAACCTAACTCTAAACCTAACCCTAACCCTAACCCTAACCCTAACCCTAACCCTAGCCCTAACCCTAACCCTAAGCCAACCCCAATCCTAACCCTAACCCTAACCCTAACCCTAGGCCGAACCCTAACCCTAACCCTAACCCTAGGCCTAACCCTAACCCTAACCCTAACCCTAACCCTAACCCTAACCCTAACCCTAACCCTAGGCCTAACCCTAACCCTAACCCTAGGACTAACACTAACCCTAACCCTAACCCTAACCCTAAGCCAACCTCAATCCTAACCCTAACCCTAACCCTAACCCTAACCCTAACCCTAAACCTAACCCTAACACTAACCCTAACCCTAACCCTAACCCTAACCCTAAACCTACCCCTAACCCTAACCCTAACCCTAACCCTAACCCTAACCCTAGGCCTAACCCTAACCCGAACCCTAAACCTAGGCCTAACCCTAACCCTAGGATTAACCCTAACCCTAACCCTAACCCTAACCATAACCCTAGCCCGAACGCTAAGCCAACCCCAATACTAACCCTAACCCTAACCCTAACCCTAACCCTAACCCTAACCCTAGGCCTAACCCTAACCCTAACCCTAACCCTAACCCTAACCCTAACCCTAACCCTAACCCTAGGCCTAACCCTAACCCTAACCCTAGGACTAACACTAACCCTAACCCTAACCCTAACCCTAAGCCAACCTCAATCCTAACCCTAACCCTAACTCTAAACCTAACCCTAACCCTAACACTAACCCTAACCCTAACCCTAACCCTAACCCTAACCCTAACCCTAACCCTAACCCTAACCCTAACCCTAAACCTAGGCCTAACCCTAACACTAACCCTAACCCTAAACCTAGGCCTAACCCTAACACTAACCCTAACCCTAACCCTAGGCCTAACCCTAACCCTAACCCTAACACTAGGACTAACGCTAACCCTAACCCTAACCCTAACCCTAACCCTAACCCTAACCCTAAAACTAACCCTAACCCTAACCCTAGCCCTAACATTAACCCTAACCCTAAACCAACCTAACTCTAACCCTAACCCTAATCCTAATCACCTTAACCCTAACCCTAACCCTAAACATAGGCCTAAACCTAACCCTAGGATTAACCCTAACCCTAACCCTAACCCTAACCAAAACCTAACTCTAAACCTAACCCTAACCCTAACCCTAACCCTAACCCTAACCCTAACCCTACCCTAACCCTAACCCTAACCCTAACCATAACCCTAACCCTAAGCCAACCCCAATCCAAACCCTAACCCTAACCCTAACCCTAGGCCGAACCCTAACCCTGACCCTAACCCTAGGCTTAACCCTAACCCTAACCCTAACCCTAACCCTAACCCTAACCCTAACCCTAACCCTAACCCTAACCCTAACCCTAACCCTAACCCTAACCCTAGGCTTAACCCTAACCCTAACCCTAACCCTAACCCTAACCCTAACCCTAACCCTAACCCTAACCCTAACCCTAACCCTAACCCTAGGCCTAAACCTAACCCTAACCCTAACCCTAACCCTAACCCTAACCCTAACCCTAACCCTAACCCTAACCCGGATTAATCCTAACCCTAACCCTAACCCCTAACCCTAACCCTAACCCTAACCCTAACCCTAACCCTAACCCTAACCCTAACCCTAACCCAAACCCTAACCCTAACCCTAACCCTAACCCTAACCCTAACCCTAACCCTAACCCTAACCCTAACCCTAACCCTAACCCTAACTTTTCCCCAAGAAGCCAAACTCAAGAACCCTCAATGCAGATGTCATTTTGTGGGGCGCGTTTGGGCCACCGATGGCAGCCAGGTTTGGAGGAGGGGGCAGCTTTGGTCTGGGAGAAATCCTCGTCCTTATGGAATTTTTGTAGTCTAAAGCCCAGCACGGGCCGCAGGCTAGTTAGGCAAGTTGGCTTTGAAAGGAGGCACTTTTCCGCAAGAAGCCAATCTCAAGAGCCCACTTGGCAGATGTCATTTTGTAGGGCGCGTTTGGGCCTCCGATGGCAGCCAGGTTTGGAGGAGGGGGCAGCTTTGGTCTGGGAGAAATCCTCGTCCTTATGGAATTTTTGTAGGCAAAAGCCCAGGACGGGCCGCAGGCAAGTTAGGCAAGTTGGCTTTGAAAGGATGCACTTTTCCCCAAGAAGCCAAACTCAAGAACCCACAATGCAGATGTCCTTTTGTAGGGCGCGTTTGGGCCTCTGATGGCAGCCAGGTTTGGAGGAGGGGGCAGCTTTGGTCTGGGAGAAATCCTCGTCCTTCTGGAATTTTTGTACTCAAAAGCCCAGGACGGGCCGCAGGCAAGTTAGGCATTTTGGCTCCGAAAGGAAGCACTTTTCCCCAAGAACCCAAACTCAAGAGCCCACTTGGCAGATGTGATTTTGTGGGGCGCGTTTGGGCCTCCGATGGCAGCCAGGTTTGGAGGAGGGGGCAGCTTTGTTCTGGGAGAAATCCTCGTCCTTATGGAATTTTTGTAGGCACATGCCCAGGACGGGCCGCAGGCAAGTTGGCTTTGAAAGGAGGCACTTTCCCCCAAGAAGCCAAACTCAAGAGCCCACTTGGCAGGTGTCATTTTGTAGGGCGCGTTTGGGCCTCCGATGGCAGCCAGGTTTGGAGGAGGGGGCAGCTTTGGTCTGGGAGAAATCCTCGTCCTTCTGGAATTTTTGTAGGCAAAAGCCCAGCACGGGCCGCAGGCTAGTTAGGCAAGTTGGCTCCGAAAGGAGGCACTTTTCCCCAAGAAGCCAAACTCAAGAGCCCACTTGGCAGGTGTCATTTTGTAGGGCGCGTTTGGGCCTCCGATGGCAGCCAGGTTTGGAGGAGGGGGCAGCTTTGGTCTGGGAGAAATCCTCGTCCTTCTGGAATTTTTGTACTCAAAAGCCCAGGACGGGCCGCAGCCAAGTTAGGCATTTTGGCTCCGAAAGGAGGCACTTTCCCCCAAGAAGCCAAACTCAAGAGCCCACTTGGCAGATGTCATTTTGTAGGGCGCGTTTGGGCCTCCGATGGCAGCCAGGTTTGGAGGAGGGGGCAGCTTTGGTCTGGGAGAAATCCTCGTCCTTCTGGAATTTTTGGAGGCAAAAGCCCAGGACGGGCCGCAGGCAAGTTGGCTTTGAAAGGAGTCACTATTCCCCAAGAAGCCAAACTCAAGAGCCCACTTGGCAGATGTCATTTTGTAGGGCACGTTTGGGCCTCCGATGGCAGCCAGGTTTGGAGGAGGGGGCAGCTTTGGTCTGGGAGAAATCCTCGTCCTTATGGAATTTTTGTAGGCAAAAGCCCTGCATGGGCCGCCGGTGAGTTGACTCCGAAAGGAGGCACTTTTCCCCAAGAAGCCAAACTCAAGAGCCCACTTGGCAGATGTCATTTTGTAGGGCGCGTTTGGGCCTCCGATAGCAGCCAGGTTTGGAGGAGGGGGCAGCTTTGGTCTGGGAGAAATCCTCGTCCTTATGGAATTTTTGTAGGCAAAAGCCCAGGACGGGCCGCAGGCAAGTTAGGCAAGTTGGCTTTGAAAGGAGGCACTTTTCCCCAAGAAGCCAAACTCAAGAACCCACAATGCAGATGTCCTTTTGTAGGGCGCGTTTGGGCCTCTGATGGCAGCCAGGTTTGGAGGAGGGGGCAGCTTTGGTCTGGGAGAAATCCTCGTCCTTCTGGAATTTTTGTACTCAAAAGCCCAGGACGGGCCGCAGGCAAGTTAGGCATTTTGGCTCCGAAAGGAAGCACTTTTCCCCAAGAACCCAAACTCAAGAGCCCACTTGGCAGATGTCATTTTGTAGGGCGCGTTTGGGCCTCCGATGGCAGCCAGGTTTGGAGGAGGGGGCAGCTTTGTTCTGGGAGAAATCCTCGTCCTTATGGAATTTTTGTAGGCACAAGCCCAGGACGGGCCGCAGGCAAGTTGGCTTTGAAAGGAGGCACTTTCCCCCAAGAAGCCAAACTCAAGAGCCCACTTGGCAGGTGTCATTTTGTAGGGCGCGTTTGGGCCTCCGATGGCAGCCAGGTTTGGAGGAGGGGGCAGCTTTGGTCTGGGAGAAATCCTCGTCCTTCTGGAATTATTGTAGGCAAAAGCCCTGCATGGGCCGCAGGCAAGTTGACTCCGAAAGGAGGCACTTTTCCCCAAGAAGCCAAACTCAAGAGCCCGCTTGGCAGATGTCATTTTGTAGGGCGCGTTTGGGCCTCCGATGGCAGCCAGGTTTGGAGGAGGGGGCAGCTTTGGTCTGGGAGGAATCCTCGTCCTTATGGAATTTTTGTAGCAAAAGCCCGGGACGGGACACAGGCAAGCTGGTTTTGAAAGGAGTCACTTTTCCCCAAGAAGCCAAACTCAAGAGCCCACTTGGCAGGTGTCATTTTGTAGGGCACGTTTGGGCCTCCGATGGCAGCCAGGTTTGGAGGAGGGGGCAGCTTTGTTCTGGGAGAAATCCTCGTCCTTCTGGAATTTTTGTAGGCAAAAGCCCAGGACGGGCCGCAGGCAAGTTAGGCAAGTTGGCTCCGAAAGGAGGCACTTTTCCCCAAGAAGCCAAACTCAAGAACCCTCAATGCAGATGTCATTTTGTGGGGCGCGTTTGGGCCTCTGATGGCAGCCAGGTTTGGAGGAGGGGGCAGCTTTGGTCTGGGAGAAATCCTCGTCCTTATGGAATTTTTGTAGTCTAAAGCCCAGCACGGGCCGCAGGCTAGTTAGGCAAGTTGGCTTTGAAAGGAGGCACTTTTCTGCAAGAAGCCAAACTCAAGAGCCCACTTGGCAGATGTCATTTTGTAGGGCGCGTTTGGGCCTCCGATGGCAGCCAGGTTTGGAGGAGGGGGCAGCTTTGGTCTGGGAGAAATCCTCGTCCTTATGGAATTTTTGTAGGCAAAAGCCCAGGACGGGCCGCAGGCAAGTTGGCTTTGAAAGGAGGCACTTTTCCCCCGGAAGCCAAACTCAAGAACTCTCAATGCAGGTGTCATTTTGTGGGGCGCGTTTGGGCCTCCGATGGCAGCCAGGTTTGGAGGAGGGGGCAGCTTTGGTCTGGGAGAAATCCTCGTCCTTCTGGAATTTTTGGAGGCAAAAGCCCAGGACGGGCCGCAGGCAAGTTAGGCAAGTTGGCTCCGAAAGGAGGCACTTTTCCCCAAGAAGCCAAACTCAAGAGCACACTTGGCAGATGTCATTTTGTGGGGCGCGTTTGGGCCTCTGATGGCAGCCAGGTTTGGAGGAGGGGGCAGCTTTGGTCTGGGAGAAATCCTCGTCCTTATGGAATTTTTGTTGGCAAAAGCCCACGACTGTCCGCAGGCAAGTTAGGCAAGTTGCCTATGAAAGGAGGCACTTTTCCCCAAGAAGCCAAACTCAAGAACCCACTTGGCAGATGTCATTTTGTAGGGCGCGTTTGGGCCTCCGATGGCAGCCAGGTTTGGAGGAGGGGGCTGCTTTGGTCTGGGAGAAATCCTCGTCCTTCTGGAATTTTTGTAGGCAAAAGCCCAGCACGGGCCGCAGGCTAGTTAGGCAAGTTGGCTCCGAAAGGAGGCACTTTTCCCCAAGAAGCCAAACTCAAGAGCCCACTTGGCAGGTGTCATTTTGTAGGGCGCGTTTGGGCCTCCGATGGCAGCCAGGTTTGGAGGAGGGGGCAGCTTTGGTCTGGGAGAAATCCTCGTCCTTCTGGAATTTTTGTACTCAAAAGCCCAGGACGGGCCGCAGCCAAGTTAGGCATTTTGGCTCCGAAAGGAGGCACTTTCCCCCAAGAAGCCAAACTCAAGAGCCCACTTGGCAGATGTCATTTTGTAGGGCGCGTTTGGGCCTCCGATGGCAGCCAGGTTTGGAGGAGGGGGCAGCTTTGGTCTGGGAGAAATCCTCGTCCTTCTGGAATTTTTGGAGGCAAAAGCCCAGGACGGGCCGCAGGCAAGTTGGCTTTGAAAGGAGGCACTTCCACCCAAGAAGCCAAACTCAAGAGCCCACTTGGCAGATGTCATTTTGTAGGGCACGTTTGGGCCTCCGATGGCAGCCAGGTTTGGAGGAGGGGGCAGCTTTGGTCTGGGAGAAATCCTCGTCCTTCTGGAATTTTTGTAGGCAAAAGCCCTGCATGGGCCGCAGGCAAGTTGACTCCGAAAGGAGGCACTTTTCCCCAAGAAGCCAAACTCAAGAGCCCACTTGGCAGATGTCATTTTGTAGGGCGCGTTTGGGCCTCCGATAGCAGCCAGGTTTGGAGGAGGGGGCAGCTTTGGTCTGGGAGGAATCCTCGTCCTTATGGAATTTTTGTAGCAAAAGCCCGGGACGGGACACAGGCAAGTTGGTTTTGAAAGGAGTCACTTTTCCCCAAGAAGCCAAACTCAAGAGCCCACTTGGCAGGTGTCATTTTGTAGGGCACGTTTGGGCCTCCGATGGCAGCCAGGTTTGGAGGAGGGGGCAGCTTTGGCCTGGGAGAAATCCTCGTCCTTCTGGAATTTTTGTAGGCAAAAGCCCAGGACGGGCCGCAGGCAAGTTAGGCAAGTTGGCTCCGAAAGGAGGCACTTTTCCCCAAGAAGCCAAACTCAAGAACCCTCAATGCAGATGTCATTTTGTGGGGCGCGTTTGGGCCTCTGATGGCAGCCAGGTTTGGAGGAGGGGGCAGCTTTGGTCTGGGAGAAATCCTCGTCCTTATGGAATTTTTGTAGTCTAAAGCCCAGCACGGGCCGCAGGCTAGTTAGGCAAGTTGGCTTTGAACGGAGGCACTTTTCTGCAAGAAGCCAAACTCAAGAGCCCACTTGGCAGATGTCATTTTGTAGGGCGCGTTTGGGCCTCCGATGGCAGCCAGGTTTGGAGGAGGGGGCAGCTTTGGTCTGGGAGAAATCCTCGTCCTTCTGGAATTTTTGGAGGCAAAAGCCCAGGACGGGCCGCAGGCAAGTTAGGCAAGTTGGCTCCGAAAGGAGGCACTTTTCCCCAAGAAGCCAAACTCAAGAGCACACTTGGCAGATGTCATTTTGTGGGGCGCGTTTGGGCCTCTGATGGCAGCCAGGTTTGGAGGAGGGGGCAGCTTTGGTCTGGGAGAAATCCTCGTCCTTATGGAATTTTTGTAGGCAAAAGACCAGGACGGGCCGCAGGCAAGTTGACTCCGAAAGGAGGCACTTTTCCCCAAGAAGCCAAACTCAAGAGCCCACTTGGGAGGTGTCATTTTGTAGGGCGCGTTTGGGCCTCCGATGGCAGCCAGGTTTGGAGGAGGGGGCAGCTTTGGTCTGGGAGAAATCCTCGTCCTTATGGAATTTTTGTTGGCAAAAGCCCACGACTGTCCGCAGGCAAGTTAGGCAAGTTGCCTATGAAAGGAGGCACTTTTCCCCAAGAAGCGAAACTCAAGAACCCACTTGGCAGATGTCATTTTGTAGGGCGCGTTTGGGCCTCCGATGGCAGCCAGGTTTGGAGGAGGGGGCTGCTTTGGTCTGGGAGAAATCCTCGTCCTTCTGGAATTTTTGTAGGCAAAAGCCCAGCACGGGCCGCAGGCAAGTTAGGCAAGTTGGCTCCGAAAGGAGGCACTTTTCCCCAAGAAGCCAAACTCAAGAGCCCACTTGGCAGGTGTCATTTTGTAGGGCGCGTTTGGGCCTCCGATGGCAGCCAGGTTTGGAGGAGGGGGCAGCTTTGGTCTGGGAGAAATCCTCGTCCTTCTGGAATTTTTGTACTCAAAAGCCCAGGACGGGCCGCAGCCAAGTTAGGCATTTTGGCTCCGAAAGGAGGCACTTTCCCCCAAGAAGCCAAACTCAAGAGCCCACTTGGCAGATGTCATTTTGTAGGGCGCGTTTGGGCCTCCGATGGCAGCCAGGTTTGGAGGAGGGGGCAGCTTTGGTCTGGGAGAAATCCTCGTCCTTCTGGAATTTTTGGAGGCAAAAGCCCAGGACGGGCCGCAGGCAAGTTGGCTTTGAAAGGAGGCATTTCCACCCAAGAAGCCAAACTCAAGAGCCCACTTGGCAGATGTCATTTTGTAGGGCACGTTTGGGCCTCCGATGGCAGCCAGGTTTGGAGGAGGGGGCAGCTTTGGTCTGGGAGAAATCCTCGTCCTTATGGAATTTTTGTAGGCAAAAGCCCTGCATGGGCCGCCGGCGAGTTGACTCCGAAAGGAGGCACTTTTCCCCAAGAAGCCAAACTCAAGAGCCCACTTGGCAGATGTCATTTTGTAGGGCGCGTTTGGGCCTCCGATGGCAGCCAGGTTTGGAGGAGGGGGCAGCTTTGGTCTGGGAGAAATCCTCGTCCTTATGGAATTTTTGTACTCAAAAGCCCAGGACGGGCCGCAGGCAAGTTAGGCAAGTTGGCTTTGAAAGGAGGCACTTTTCCCCAAGAAGCCAAACTCAAGAACCCACAATGCAGATGTCCTTTTGTAGGGCGCGTTTGGGCCTCTGATGGCAGCCAGGTTTGGAGGAGGGGGCAGCTTTGGTCTGGGAGAAATCCTCGTCCTTATGGAATTTTTGTACTCAAAAGCCCAGGACGGGCCGCAGGCAAGTTAGGCATTTTGGCTCCGAATGGAAGCACTTTTCCCCAAGAACCCAAACTCAAGAGCCCACTTGGCAGATGTGATTTTGTAGGGCGCGTTTGGGCCTCCGATGGCAGCCAGGTTTGGAGGAGGGGGCAGCTTTGTTCTGGGAGAAATCCTCGTCCTTATGGAATTTTTGTAAGCAAAAGCCCTGCATGGGCCGCAGGCAAGTTGACTCCGAAAGGAGGCACTTTTCCCCAGGAAGCCAAACTCAAGAACCCTCAATGCAGGTGTCATTTTGTGGGGCGCGTTTGGGCCTCCGATGGCAGCCAGGTTTGGAGGAGGGGGCAGCTTTGGTCTGGGAGAAATCCTCGTCCTTATGGAATTGTTGTCGGCAAAAGCCCTGCATGGGCCGCAGGCAAGTTGACTCCGAAAGGAGGCACTTTTCCCCAAGAAGCCAAACTCAAGAGCCCACTTGGCAGATGTCATTTTGTAGGGCGCGTTTGGGCCTCCGATGGCAGCCAGGTTTGGAGGAGGGGGCAGCTTTGGTCTGGGAGGAATCCTCGTCCTTATGGAATTTTTGTAGCAAAAGCCCGGGACGGGACACAGGCAAGTTGGTTTTGAAAGGAGTCACTTTTCCCCAAGAAGCCAAACTCAAGAGCCCACTTGGCAGGTGTCATTTTGTAGGGCACGTTTGGGCCTCCGATGGCAGCCAGGTTTGGAGGAGGGGGCAGCTTTGGCCTGGGAGAAATCCTCGTCCTTCTGGTATTTTTGGAGGCAAAAGCCCAGGACGGGCCGCAGGCAAGTTAGGCAAGTTGGCTCCGAAAGTAGGCACTTTTCCCCAAGAAGCCAAACTCAAGAACCCTCAATGCAGATGTCATTTTGTGGGGCGCGTTTGGGCCTCTGATGGCAGCCAGGTTTGGAGGAGGGGGCAGCTTTGGTCTGGGAGAAATCCTCGTCCTTATGGAATTTTTGTAGTCTAAAGCCCAGCACGGGCCGCAGGCTAGTTAGGCAAATTGGCTTTGAACGGAGGCACTTTTCCGCAAGAAGCCAAACTCAAGAGCCCACTTGGCAGATGTCATTTTGTAGGGCGCGTTTGGGCCTCCGATGGCAGCCAGGTTTGGAGGAGGGGGCAGCTTTGGTCTGGGAGAAATCCTCGTCCTTATGGAATTTTTGTAGGCAAAAGCCCAGGACGGGCCGCAGGCAAGTTGGCTTTGAAAGGAGGCACTTCCACCCAAGAAGCCAAACTCAAGAACCCTCAATGCAGATGTCATTTTGTAGGGCGCGTTTGGGCCTCCGATGGCAGCCAGGTTTGGAGGAGGGGGCAGCTTTGGTCTGGGAGAAATCCTCGTCCTTATGGAATTTTTGTAGGCAAAAGCCCTGCATGGGCCGCAGGCAAGTTGACTCCGAAAGGAGGCACTTTTCCCCAGGAAGCCAAACTCAAGAACTCTCAATGCAGGTGTCATTTTGTGGGGCGCGTTTGGGCCTCCGATGGCAGCCAGGTTTGGAGGAGGGGGCAGCTTTGGTCTGGGAGAAATCCTCGTCCTTCTGGAATTTTTGGAGGCAAAAGCGCAGGACGGGCCGCAGGCAAGTTAGGCAAGTTGGCTCCGAAAGGAGGCACTTTTCCCCAAGAAGCCAAACTCAAGAGCACACTTGGCAGATGTCATTTTGTGGGGCGCGTTTGGGCCTCTGATGGCAGCCAGGTTTGGAGGAGGGGGCAGCTTTGGTCTGGGAGAAATCCTCGTCCTTATGGAATTTTTGTAAGCAAAAGCCCTGCATGGGCCGCAGGCAAGTTGACTCCGAAAGGAGGCACTTTTCCCCAAGAAGCCAAAATCAAGAGCCCACTTGGCAGGTGTCATTTTGTAGGGCGCGTTTGGGCCTCCGATGGCAGCCAGGTTTGGAGGAGGGGGCAGCTTTGGTCTGGGAGAAATCCTCGTCCTTCTGGAATTTGTGTACTCAAAAGCCCAGGACGGGCCGCAGGCAAGTTAGGCATTTTGGCTCCGAAAGGAGGCACTTTCCCCCAAGAAGCCAAACTCAAGAGCCCACTTGGCAGATGTCATTTTGTAGGGCGCGTTTGGGCCTCCGATGGCAGCCAGGTTTGGAGGAGGGGGCAGCTTTCTTCTGGGAGAAATCCTCGTCCTTATGGAATTTTTGTAGGCAAAAGCCCTGCATGGGCCGCCGGCAAGTTGACTCCGAAAGGAGGCACTTTTCCCCAAGAAGCCAAACTCAAGAGCCCACTTGGCAGGTGTCATTTTGTAGGGCGCGTTTGGGCCTCCGATGGCAGCCAGGTTTGGAGGAGGGGGCAGCTTTGGTCTGGGAGAAATCCTCGTCCTTATGGAATTTTTGTAGGCAAAAGCCCTGCATGGGCCGCAGGCAAGTTGACTCCGAAAGGAGGCACTTTTCCTCAAGAAGCCAAACTCAAGAGCCCACTTGGCAGATGTCATTTTGTAGGGCGCGTTTGGGCCTCCGATGGCAGCCAAGTTTGGAGGAGGGGGCAGCTTTGGTCTGGGAGGAATCCTCGTCCTTATGGAATTTTTGTAGCAAAAGCCCGGGACGGGACACAGGCAAGTTGGTTTTGAAAGGAGTCACTTTTCCCCAAGAAGCCAAACTCAAGAGCCCACTTGGCAGGTGTCATTTTCTAGGGCGCGTTTGGGCCTCCGATGGCAGCCAGGTTTGGAGGAGGGGGCAGCTTTGGCCTGGGAGAAATCCTCGTCCTTCTGGAATTTTTGGAGGCAAAAGCCCAGGACGGGCCGCAGGCAAGTTAGGCAAGTTGGCTCCGAAAGGAGGCACTTTTCCCCAAGAAGCCAAACTCAAGAACCCTCAATGCAGATGTCATTTTATGGGGCGCGTTTGGGCCTCTGATGGCAGCCAGGTTTGGAGGAGGGGGCAGCTTTGGTCTGGGAGAAATCCTCGTCCTTATGGAATTTTTGTAGTCTAAAGCCCAGCACGGGCCGCAGGCTAGTTAGGCAAGTTGGCTTTGAACGGAGGCACTTTTCCGCAAGAAGCCAAACTCAAGAGACCACTTGGCAGATGTCATTTTATAGGGCGCGTTTGGGCCTCCGATGGCAGCCAGGTTTGGAGGAGGGGGCAGCTTTGGTCTGGGAGAAATCCTCGTCCTTATGGAATTTTTGTAGGCAAAAGCCCAGGACGGGCCGCAGGCAAGTTGGCTTTGAAACGAGGCACTTCCACCCAAGAAGCCAAACTCAAGAGCCCACTTGGCAGGTGTCATTTTGTAGGGCACGTTTGGGCCTCCGATGGCAGCCAGGTTTGGAGGGGGGGGCAGCTTTGGTCTGGGAGAAATCCTCGTCCTTATGGAATTTTTGTAGGCAAAAGCCCTGCATGGGCCGCAGGCAAGTTGACTCCGAAAGGAGGCATTTTTCCCCAGGAAGCCAAACTCAAGAACCCTCAATGCAGGTGTCATTTTGTGGGGCGCGTTTGGGCCTCCGATGGCAGCCAGGTTTGGCGGAGGGGGCAGCTTTGGTCTGGGAGGAATCCTCGTCCTTATGGAATTTTTGTAGCAAAAGTCCGGGACGGGACGCCGGCAAGTTGGTTTTGAAAGGAGTCACTTTTCCCCAAGAAGCCAAACTCAAGAGCCCACTTGGCAGATGTCATTTTGTAGGGCGCGTTTGGGCCTCCGATGGCAGCCAGGTTTGGAGGAGGGGGCAGCTTTGGTCTGGGAGAAATCCTCGTCCTTATGGAATTTTTGTAGGCAAAAGCCCAGGACGGGCCGCAGGCAAGTTAGGCATGTTGGCTTTGAAAGGAGGCACTTTTCCCCAAGAAGCCAAACTCAAGAATCCCACAATGCAGATGTCATTTTGTAGGGCGCGTTTGGGCCTCCGATGGCAGCCAGGTTTGGAGGAGGGGGCAGCTTTGGTCTGGGAGAAATCCTCGTCCTTATGGAATTTTTGTAGGCAAAAGCCCTGCATGGGCCGCAGTCAAGTTGACTCCGAAAGGAGGCACTTTTCCCCAGGAAGCCAAACTCAAGAGCCCACTTGGCAGATGTCATTTTGTAGGGCGCGTTTGGGCCTCCGATGGCAGCCAGGTTTGGAGGAGGGGGCAGCTTTGGTCTGGGAGAAATCCTCGTCCATATGGAATTTTTGAAGCAAAAGCCCTGCATGGGCCGCATTCAAGTTAGGCATGTTGGCTTTGAAAGGAGGCACTTTTCCGCAAGAAGCCAAACTCAAGAGCCCACTTGGCAGATGTCGTTTTGTAGGGCGCGTTTGGGCCTCCGATGGCAGCCAGGTTTGGAGGAGGAGGCAGCTTTGGTCTGGGAGAAATATTCCCTCTAATACTCGTCGTAACACTAAGCCTAACCCTCTCCCTATGCCTAAACCTAATCCTAACTCTAATGCTAACATTATTCCAAAACCCTAACCCAAAAACCAACCTTATACCTGACCCTAACCATAGTCCCAAACCTAACCCCAATCTAACCCTAAACCTAACCCTAACACTAACCCTAAAAATAACACTAATCCTAAACCTAATCCTAACACTAACCCTAACACTAAGCCTAAACCTAAACCTAAACCTAACCCTAAACCAAACCCTATACCTAACCCTTACCCAAAACCAAACCCACACCCTAACCCTAACCCTAACCCAAACCCTACCCCTAACCCTAACCCTAACCCTAAACCTAACCCTAACCCTAGCGCTAACACTAAACCTAACCCTAACCCTAAACCTAACCCTAACCCTATCCAAACCCTAACCCTAAACCTAGGCCTAACCCTAACCCTAACCCTAACCCTAGGCCTAACCCTATCCCTAACCCCTAACCCTAACCCTAACTCTAACCCTAACTCTAAACCAAACGTAACTCTAACCCTAACCCTAATCCTAATCACCTTAATCCTAACCCTAACCCTAACCCTAGGCCTAACCCTAACCCTAGGATTAACCCTAACCCTGACCCTAACGCTAACCCAAACCTAACTCTAACCCTACCCCTAAACCTAACCCAAACCCTAACCCTAACCCTAACCCTAGGCCTAAACCTAACCCAAACACCAACCCTAAGCCTAACCATAACCCTTAACCCTAAACCTAACCCTAACCCTAACCCTAACCCTAACCCTAACCCTAGGCCTAACCCTAACACTAACCCTAACCCTAACCCTAACCCTAGGCCTAACCCTAACCCTAACCCTAACCCTAACCCTAACCCTAACCCTAACCCTAGGACTAACCCTAACCCTAACCCTAACCCGAACCCTAACCCTAACCCTAACCCTAACCCTAACCAAACCCTATCCCTAAACCTAGGCCTAACACTAACCCTAACCCTAACCCTAACCCTAACCCTAACCCTAACCCTAAGCCAACCCCAATCGTAAACCTAACC
>NC_085071.1:7941532-8019032 GCF_963662255.1 Cinclus cinclus | reverse complement strand
CCCTAACCCTAACCCTAGGCCTAACCCTAACCCGAACCCTAAACCTAGCCCTAACCCTAACCCTAGGATTAACCCTAACACTAACCCTAACCCTAACCATAACCCTAGCCCGAACGCTAAGCCAACCCCAATACTAACCCTAACCCTAACCCTAACCCTAACCCTAACCCTAACCCTAACCCTAGGCCTAACCCTAACCCTAACCCTAACCCTAGGCCTAACCCTAACACTAACCCTAACCCTAACCCTAGGCCTAACCCTAACCCTAACCCTAACCCTAGGCCTAACCCTAACACTAACCCTAACCCTAACCCTAGGCCTAACCCTAACCCTAACCCTAACACTAGGACTAACCCTAACCCTAACCCTAACCCTAACCCTAACCCTAACCCTAACCCTAATCCTAACCCTAAACCTAACCCTAACCCTAACCCTAACCCTAACCCTAACATTAACCCTAACCCTAAACCAACCTAACTCTAACCCTAACCCTAATCCTAATCACCTTAACCCTAACCCTAACCCTAAACATAGGCCTAAACCTAACCCTAGGATTAACCCTAACCCTAACCCTAAACCTAACCAAAACCTAACTCTAAACCTAACCCTAACCCTAACCCTAACCCTAACCCTAACCCTAACCCTAACCCTAACCCTAGCCCTAACCCTAACCCTAACCCTAACCCTAAGCCAACCCCAATCCTAACCCTAACCCTAACCCTAACCCTAGGCCGAACCCTAACCCTAACCCTAACCCTAGGCTTAACCCTAACCCTAACCCTAACCCTAACCCTAACCCTAACCCTAACCCTAACCCTAACCCTAAACCTAACCCTAACCCTAACCCTAACCCTAACCCTAACACTAACCCCTAACCCTAACCCTAACCCTAACCCTAACCCTAACCCTAACCCTAACCCTAACCCGGATTAACCCTAACCCTAACCCTAACCCCTAACCCTAACCCTAACCCTCACCCTAACCCTAACCCTAACCCTAACCCTAACCCTAACCCTAGCCCGGATTAACCCTAACCCTAACCCTAACCCTAACCCTAACCCTAACCCTAACCCTAACCCTAACCCTAACCCTAACCCTAACCCGGATTAACCCTAACCCTAACCCTAACCCTAACCCTAACCCTAACCCTAACCCTACCCTAACCCTAACCCTAACCCTAACCCTAACCCGGATTAACCCTAACCCTAACCCTAACCCTAACCCTAACCCTAACCCTAACCCTAACCCGGATTAACCCTAACCCTAACCCTAACCCTAACCCTAACCCTAACCCTAACCCTAACCCTAACCCGGATTAACCCTAACCCTAACCCTAACCCTAACCCTAACCCTAACCCTAACCCTAACCCTAACCCGGATTAACCCTAACCCTAACCCTAACCCTAACCCTAACCCTAACCCTAACCCGGATTAACCCTAACCCTAACCCTAACCCTAACCCTAAACCTAACCCTAACCCTAACCCTAACCCTGACCCGGATTAACCCTAACCCTAACCCTAACCCTAACCCTAACCCTAACCCTAACCCTAACCCGGATTAACCCTAACCCTAACCCTAACCCTAACCCTAACCCTAACCCTAACCCTAACTTTTCCCCAAGAAGCCAAACTCAAGAACCCTCAATGCAGATGTCATTTTGTGGGGCGCGTTTGGGGCTCCGATGGCAGCCAGGTTTGGAGGAGGGGGCAGCTTTGGTCTGGGAGAAATCCTCGTCCTTATGGAATTTTTGTAGTCTAAAGCCCAGCACGGGCCGCAGGCTAGT
Organism: Cinclus cinclus; assembly: GCF_963662255.1. NCBI lineage: Eukaryota > Metazoa > Chordata > Aves > Passeriformes > Cinclidae > Cinclus > Cinclus cinclus. The sequence goes on along the minus strand of NC_085071.1, from coordinate 8,017,247 downwards.
TAGGCAAGTTGGCTTTGAAAGGAGGCACTTTTCCGCAAGAAGCCAATCTCAAGAGCCCACTTGGCAGATGTCATTTTGTAGGGCGCGTTTGGGCCTCCGATGGCAGCCAGGTTTGGAGGAGGGGGCAGCTTTGGTCTGGGAGAAATCCTCGTCCTTATGGAATTTTTGTAGGCAAAAACCCCACATGGGCCGCAGGCAAGTTAGGCAAGTTGACTCCGAAAGGAGGCACTTTTCCCCAAGAAGCCAAACTCAAGAACCCTCAATGCAGATGTCATTTTGTGGGGCGCGTTTGGGCCTCCGATGGCAGCCAGGTTTGGAGGAGGGGGCAGCTTTGGTCTGGGAGAAATCCTCGTCCTTATGGAATTTTTGTAGTCTAAAGCCCAGGACGGGCCGCAGGCTAGTTAGGCAAGTTGGCTTTGAAAGGAGGCACTTTTCCGCAAGAAGCCAATCTCAAGAGCCCACTTGGCAGATGTCATTTTGTAGGGCGCGTTTGGGCCTCCGATGGCAGCCAGGTTTGGAGGAGGGGGCAGCTTTGGTCTGGGAGAAATCCTCGTCCTTATGGAATTTTTGTAGGCAAAAGCCCAGGACCGGCCGCAGGCAAGTTGGCTTTGAAAGGAGGCACTTCCACCCAAGAAGCCAAACTCAAGAGCCCACTTGGCAGGTGTCATTTTGTAGGGCACGTTTGGGCCTCCGATGGCAGCCAGGTTTGGAGGAGGGGGCAGCTTTGGTCTGGGAGAAATCCTCGTCCTTCTGGAATTTTTGTAGGCAAAAGCCCTGCATGGGCCGCAGGCAAGTTGACTCCGAAAGGAGGCACTTTTCCCCAGGAAGCCAAACTCAAGAACCCTCAATGCAGGTGTCATTTTGTGGGGCGCGTTTGGGCCTCCGATGGCAGCCAGGTTTGGAGGAGGGGGCAGCTTTGGTCTGGGAGAAATCCTCGTCCTTCTGGAATTTTTGGAGGCAAAAGCCCAGGACGGGCCGCAGGCAAGTTAGGCAAGTTGGCTCCGAAAGGAGGCACTTTTCCCCAAGAAGCCAAACTCAAGAGCCCACTTGGCAGATGTCATTTTGTGGGGCGCATTTGGGCCTCTGATGGCAGCCAGGTTTGGAGGAGGGGGCAGCTTTGGTCTGGGAGAAATCCTCGTCCTTATGGAATTTTTGTAGGCAAAAGCCCAGGACGGGCCGCAGGCAAGTTGGCTTTGAAAGGAGGTACTTCCACCCAAGAAGCCAAACTCAAGAGCCCACTTGGCAGGTGTCATTTTGTAGGGCACGTTTGGGCCTCCGATGGCAGCCAGGTTTGGAGGAGGGGGCAGCTTTGGTCTGGGAGAAATCCTCGTCCTTATGGAATTTTTGTAGGCAAAAGCCCAGGACGGGCCGCAGGCAAGTTGGCTTTGAAAGGAGGTACTTCCACCCAAGAAGCCAAACTCAAGAGCCCACTTGGCAGATGTCATTTTGTAGGGCACGTTTGGGCCTCCGATGGCAGCCAGGTTTGGAGGAGGGGGCAGCTTTGGTCTGGGAGAAATCCTCGTCCTTCTGGAATTTTTGTAGCAAAAGCCCGGGACGGGACACAGGCAAGTTGGTTTTGAAAGGAGTCACTTTTCCCCAAGAAGCCAAACTCAAGAGCCCACTTGGCAGATGTCATTTTGTAGGGCGCGTTTGGGCCTCCGATGGCAGCCAGGTTTGGAGGAGGGGGCAGCTTTGGCCTGGGAGAAATCCTCGTCCTTATGGAATTTTTGGAGGCAAAAGCCCAGGACGGGCCGCAGGCAAGTTAGGCAAGTTGGCTCCGAAAGGAGGCACTTTTCCCCAAGAAGCCAAACTCAAGAACCCTCAATGCAGATGTCATTTTGTGGGGCGCGTTTGGGCCTCTGATGGCAGCCAGGTTTGGAGGAGGGGGCAGCTTTGGTCTGGGAGAAATCCTCGTCCTTCTGGAATTTTTGTAGCAAAAGCCCGGGACGGGACACAGGCAAGTTGGTTTTGAAAGGAGTCACTTTTCCCCAAGAAGCCAAACTCAAGAGCCCACTTGGCAGGTGTCATTTTGTAGGGCGCGTTTGGGCCTCCGATGGCAGCCAGGTTTGGAGGAGGGGGCAGCTTTGGTCTGGGAGAAATCCTCGTCCTTCTGGAATTTTTGTAGGCAAAAACCCCACATGGGCCGCAGGCAAGTTAGGCAAGTTGACTCCGAAAGGAGGCACTTTTCCCCAAGAAGCCAAACTCAAGAACCCTCAATGCAGATGTCATTTTGTGGGGCGCGTTTGGGCCTCCGATGGCAGCCAGGTTTGGAGGAGGGGGCAGCTTTGGTCTGGGAGAAATCCTCGTCCTTATGGAATTTTTGTAGTCTAAAGCCCAGCACGGGCCGCAGGCTAGTTAGGCAAGTTGGCTTTGAAAGGAGGCACTTTTCCGCAAGAAGCCAATCTCAAGAGCCCACTTGGCAGATGTCATTTTGTAGGGCGCGTTTGGGCCTCCGATGGCAGCCAGGTTTGGAGGAGGGGGCAGCTTTGGTCTGGGAGAAATCCTCGTCCTTATGGAATTTTTGTAGGCAAAAGCCCAGGACCGGCCGCAGGCAAGTTGGCTTTGAAAGGAGGCACTTCCACCCAAGAAGCCAAACTCAAGAGCCCACTTGGCAGGTGTCATTTTGTAGGGCACGTTTGGGCCTCCGATGGCAGCCAGGTTTGGAGGAGGGGGCAGCTTTGGTCTGGGAGAAATCCTCGTCCTTCTGGAATTTTTGTAGGCAAAAGCCCTGCATGGGCCGCAGGCAAGTTGACTCCGAAAGGAGGCACTTTTCCCCAGGAAGCCAAACTCAAGAACCCTCAATGCAGGTGTCATTTTGTGGGGCGCGTTTGGGCCTCCGATGGCAGCCAGGTTTGGAGGAGGGGGCAGCTTTGGTCTGGGAGAAATCCTCGTCCTTCTGGAATTTTTGGAGGCAAAAGCCCAGGACGGGCCGCAGGCAAGTTAGGCAAGTTGGCTCCGAAAGGAGGCACTTTTCCCCAAGAAGCCAAACTCAAGAGCCCACTTGGCAGATGTCATTTTGTGGGGCGCATTTGGGCCTCTGATGGCAGCCAGGTTTGGAGGAGGGGGCAGCTTTGGTCTGGGAGAAATCCTCGTCCTTATGGAATTTTTGTAGGCAAAAGCCCAGGACGGGCCGCAGGCAAGTTGGCTTTGAAAGGAGGTACTTCCACCCAAGAAGCCAAACTCAAGAGCCCACTTGGCAGGTGTCATTTTGTAGGGCACGTTTGGGCCTCCGATGGCAGCCAGGTTTGGAGGAGGGGGCAGCTTTGGTCTGGGAGAAATCCTCGTCCTTATGGAATTTTTGTAGGCAAAAGCCCAGGACGGGCCGCAGGCAAGTTGGCTTTGAAAGGAGGTACTTCCACCCAAGAAGCCAAACTCAAGAGCCCACTTGGCAGATGTCATTTTGTAGGGCACGTTTGGGCCTCCGATGGCAGCCAGGTTTGGAGGAGGGGGCAGCTTTGGTCTGGGAGAAATCCTCGTCCTTCTGGAATTTTTGTAGCAAAAGCCCGGGACGGGACACAGGCAAGTTGGTTTTGAAAGGAGTCACTTTTCCCCAAGAAGCCAAACTCAAGAGCCCACTTGGCAGATGTCATTTTGTAGGGCGCGTTTGGGCCTCCGATGGCAGCCAGGTTTGGAGGAGGGGGCAGCTTTGGCCTGGGAGAAATCCTCGTCCTTATGGAATTTTTGGAGGCAAAAGCCCAGGACGGGCCGCAGGCAAGTTAGGCAAGTTGGCTCCGAAAGGAGGCACTTTTCCCCAAGAAGCCAAACTCAAGAACCCTCAATGCAGATGTCATTTTGTGGGGCGCGTTTGGGCCTCTGATGGCAGCCAGGTTTGGAGGAGGGGGCAGCTTTGGTCTGGGAGAAATCCTCGTCCTTCTGGAATTTTTGTAGCAAAAGCCCGGGACGGGACACAGGCAAGTTGGTTTTGAAAGGAGTCACTTTTCCCCAAGAAGCCAAACTCAAGAGCCCACTTGGCAGGTGTCATTTTGTAGGGCGCGTTTGGGCCTCCGATGGCAGCCAGGTTTGGAGGAGGGGGCAGCTTTGGCCTGGGAGAAATCCTCGTCCTTCTGGAATTTTTGGAGGCAAAAGCCCAGGACGGGCCGCAGGCAAGTTAGGCAAGTTGGCTCCGAAAGGAGGCACTTTTCCCCAAGAAGCCAAACTCAAGAGCCCACTTGGCAAATGTCATTTTGTAGGGCGCGTTTGGGCCTCCGATGGCAGCCAGGTTTGGAGGAGGGGGCAGCTTTGGTCTGGGAGAAATCCTCGTCCTTATGGAATTTTTGTAGCAAAAGCCCAGGACGGGCCGCAGGCAAGTTGGCTTTGAAAGGAGGCACTTCCACCCAAGAAGCCAAACTCAAGAGCCCACTTGGCAGGTGTCATTTTGTAGGGCACGTTTGGGCCTCCGATGGCAGCCAGGTTTGGAGGAGGGGGCAGCTTTGGTCTGGGAGAAATCCTCGTCCTTCTGGAATTTTTGTAGGCAAAAGCCCTGCATGGGCCGCAGGCAAGTTGACTCCGAAAGGAGGCACTTTTCCCCAGGAAGCCAAACTCAAGAACCCTCAATGCAGGTGTCATTTTGTGGGGTGTGTTTGGTCCTCCGATGGCAGCCAGGTTTGGAGGAGGGGGCAGCTTTGGTCTGGGAGAAATCCTCGTCCTTATGGAATTTTTGGAGGCAAAAGCCCAGGACGGGCCGCAGGCAAGTTGGCTTTGAAAGGAGGCACTTTTCCCCAAGAAGCCAAACTCAAGAGCCCACTTGGCAGATGTCATTTTGTAGGGCGCGTTTCGGCCTCTGATGGCAGCCAGGTTTGGAGGAGGGAGCAGCTTTGGTCTGGGAGAAATCCTCGTCCTTATGGAATTTTTGTAGGCAAAAGCCCAGCACAGGCCGCAGGCTAGTTAGGCAAGTTGACTCCGAAAGGAGGCACTTTTCCCCAAGAAGCCAAACTCAAGAGCCCGCTTGGCAGATGTCATTTTGTAGGGCGCGTTTGGGCCTCCGATGGCAGCCAGGTTTGGAGGAGGGGGCAGCTTTGGTCTGGGAGGAATCCTCGTCCTTATGGAATTTTTGTAGGCAAAAGCCCAGGACGGGACGCAGGCAAGTTGGTTTTGAAAGGAGTCACTTTTCCCCAGGAAGCCAAACTCAAGAGCCCACTTGGCAGATGTCATTTTGTAGGGCGCGTTTGGGCCTCCGATGGCAGCCAGGTTTGGAGGAGGGGGCAGCTTTGGTCTGGGAGAAATCCTTGTCCTTCTGGAATTTTTGTAGGCAAAAGCCCAGCACGGGCCGCAGGCAAGTTAGGCAAGTTGGCTTTGAAAGGAGGCACTTTTCCCCAAGAAGCCAAACTCAAGAGCCCACTTGGCAGGTGTCATTTTGTAGGGCGCGTTTGGGCCTCCGATGGCAGCCAGGTTTGGAGGAGGGGGCAGCTTTGGTCTGGGAGAAATCCTCGTCCTTCTGGAATTTTTGTACTCAAAAGCCCAGGACGGGACGCAGGAAAGTTAGGCAAGTTGGCTCCGAAAGTAGGCACTTTTCCCCAAGAAGCCAAACTCAAGAACCCACAATGCAGATGTCATTTTGTAGGGCGCGTTTGGGCCTCCGATGGCAGCCAGGTTTGGAGGAGGGGGCAGCTTTGGTCTGGGAGAAATCCTCGTCCTTCTGGAATTTTTGTAGCAAAAGCCCGGGACGGGACACAGGCAAGTTGGTTTTGAAAGGAGTCACTTTTCCCCAAGAAGCCAAACTCAAGAGCCCACTTGGCAGATGTCATTTTGTAGGGCGCGTTTGGGCCTCCGATGGCAGCCAGGTTTGGAGGAGGGGGCAGCTTTGGCCTGGGAGAAATCCTCGTCCTTATGGAATTTTTGGAGGCAAAAGCCCAGGACGGGCCGCAGGCAAGTTAGGCAAGTTGGCTCCGAAAGGAGGCACTTTTCCCCAAGAAGCCAAACTCAAGAACCCTCAATGCAGATGTCATTTTGTGGGGCGCGTTTGGGCCTCTGATGGCAGCCAGGTTTGGAGGAGGGGGCAGCTTTGGTCTGGGAGAAATCCTCGTCCTTCTGGAATTTTTGTAGCAAAAGCCCGGGACGGGACACAGGCAAGTTGGTTTTGAAAGGAGTCACTTTTCCCCAAGAAGCCAAACTCAAGAGCCCACTTGGCAGGTGTCATTTTGTAGGGCGCGTTTGGGCCTCCGATGGCAGCCAGGTTTGGAGGAGGGGGCAGCTTTGGTCTGGGAGAAATCCTCGTCCTTCTGGAATTTTTGAAGGCAAAAACCCCACATGGGCCGCAGGCAAGTTAGGCAAGTTGACTCCGAAAGGAGGCACTTTTCCCCAAGAAGCCAAACTCAAGAACCCTCAATGCAGATGTCATTTTGTGGGGCGCGTTTGGGCCTCCGATGGCAGCCAGGTTTGGAGGAGGGGGCAGCTTTGGTCTGGGAGAAATCCTCGTCCTTATGGAATTTTTGTAGTCTAAAGCCCAGCACGGGCCGCAGGCTAGTTAGGCAAGTTGGCTTTGAAAGGAGGCACTTTTCCGCAAGAAGCCAATCTCAAGAGCCCACTTGGCAGATGTCATTTTGTAGGGCGCGTTTGGGCCTCCGATGGCAGCCAGGTTTGGAGGAGGGGGCAGCTTTGGTCTGGGAGAAATCCTCGTCCTTATGGAATTTTTGTAGGCAAAAGCCCAGGACCGGCCGCAGGCAAGTTGGCTTTGAAAGGAGGCACTTCCACCCAAGAAGCCAAACTCAAGAGCCCACTTGGCAGGTGTCATTTTGTAGGGCACGTTTGGGCCTCCGATGGCAGCCAGGTTTGGAGGAGGGGGCAGCTTTGGTCTGGGAGAAATCCTCGTCCTTCTGGAATTTTTGTAGGCAAAAGCCCTGCATGGGCCGCAGGCAAGTTGACTCCGAAAGGAGGCACTTTTCCCCAGGAAGCCAAACTCAAGAACCCTCAATGCAGGTGTCATTTTGTGGGGCGCGTTTGGGCCTCCGATGGCAGCCAGGTTTGGAGGAGGGGGCAGCTTTGGTCTGGGAGAAATCCTCGTCCTTCTGGAATTTTTGGAGGCAAAAGCCCAGGACGGGCCGCAGGCAAGTTAGGCAAGTTGGCTCCGAAAGGAGGCACTTTTCCCCAAGAAGCCAAACTCAAGAGCCCACTTGGCAGATGTCATTTTGTGGGGCGCATTTGGGCCTCTGATGGCAGCCAGGTTTGGAGGAGGGGGCAGCTTTGGTCTGGGAGAAATCCTCGTCCTTATGGAATTTTTGTAGGCAAAAGCCCAGGACGGGCCGCAGGCAAGTTGGCTTTGAAAGGAGGTACTTCCACCCAAGAAGCCAAACTCAAGAGCCCACTTGGCAGGTGTCATTTTGTAGGGCACGTTTGGGCCTCCGATGGCAGCCAGGTTTGGAGGAGGGGGCAGCTTTGGTCTGGGAGAAATCCTCGTCCTTATGGAATTTTTGTAGGCAAAAGCCCAGGACGGGCCGCAGGCAAGTTGGCTTTGAAAGGAGGTACTTCCACCCAAGAAGCCAAACTCAAGAGCCCACTTGGCAGATGTCATTTTGTAGGGCACGTTTGGGCCTCCGATGGCAGCCAGGTTTGGAGGAGGGGGCAGCTTTGGTCTGGGAGAAATCCTCGTCCTTCTGGAATTTTTGTAGCAAAAGCCCGGGACGGGACACAGGCAAGTTGGTTTTGAAAGGAGTCACTTTTCCCCAAGAAGCCAAACTCAAGAGCCCACTTGGCAGATGTCATTTTGTAGGGCGCGTTTGGGCCTCCGATGGCAGCCAGGTTTGGAGGAGGGGGCAGCTTTGGCCTGGGAGAAATCCTCGTCCTTATGGAATTTTTGGAGGCAAAAGCCCAGGACGGGCCGCAGGCAAGTTAGGCAAGTTGGCTCCGAAAGGAGGCACTTTTCCCCAAGAAGCCAAACTCAAGAACCCTCAATGCAGATGTCATTTTGTGGGGCGCGTTTGGGCCTCTGATGGCAGCCAGGTTTGGAGGAGGGGGCAGCTTTGGTCTGGGAGAAATCCTCGTCCTTCTGGAATTTTTGTAGCAAAAGCCCGGGACGGGACACAGGCAAGTTGGTTTTGAAAGGAGTCACTTTTCCCCAAGAAGCCAAACTCAAGAGCCCACTTGGCAGGTGTCATTTTGTAGGGCGCGTTTGGGCCTCCGATGGCAGCCAGGTTTGGAGGAGGGGGCAGCTTTGGCCTGGGAGAAATCCTCGTCCTTCTGGAATTTTTGGAGGCAAAAGCCCAGGACGGGCCGCAGGCAAGTTAGGCAAGTTGGCTCCGAAAGGAGGCACTTTTCCCCAAGAAGCCAAACTCAAGAGCCCACTTGGCAAATGTCATTTTGTAGGGCGCGTTTGGGCCTCCGATGGCAGCCAGGTTTGGAGGAGGGGGCAGCTTTGGTCTGGGAGAAATCCTCGTCCTTATGGAATTTTTGTAGCAAAAGCCCAGGACGGGCCGCAGGCAAGTTGGCTTTGAAAGGAGGCACTTCCACCCAAGAAGCCAAACTCAAGAGCCCACTTGGCAGGTGTCATTTTGTAGGGCACGTTTGGGCCTCCGATGGCAGCCAGGTTTGGAGGAGGGGGCAGCTTTGGTCTGGGAGAAATCCTCGTCCTTCTGGAATTTTTGTAGGCAAAAGCCCTGCATGGGCCGCAGGCAAGTTGACTCCGAAAGGAGGCACTTTTCCCCAGGAAGCCAAACTCAAGAACCCTCAATGCAGGTGTCATTTTGTGGGGTGTGTTTGGTCCTCCGATGGCAGCCAGGTTTGGAGGAGGGGGCAGCTTTGGTCTGGGAGAAATCCTCGTCCTTATGGAATTTTTGGAGGCAAAAGACCAGGACGGGCCGCAGGCAAGTTGGCTTTGAAAGGAGGCACTTTTCCCCAAGAAGCCAAACTCAAGAGCCCACTTGGCAGATGTCATTTTGTAGGGCGCGTTTCGGCCTCTGATGGCAGCCAGGTTTGGAGGAGGGGGCAGCTTTGGTCTGGGAGAAATCCTCGTCCTTATGGAATTTTTGTAGGCAAAAGCCCAGCACAGGCCGCAGGCTAGTTAGGCAAGTTGACTCCGAAAGGAGGCACTTTTCCCCAAGAAGCCAAACTCAAGAGCCCGCTTGGCAGATGTCATTTTGTAGGGCGCGTTTGGGCCTCCGATGGCAGCCAGGTTTGGAGGAGGGGGCAGCTTTGGTCTGGGAGGAATCCTCGTCCTTATGGAATTTTTGTAGCAATCGTCCGGGACGGGACGCAGGCAAGTTGGTTTTGAAAGGAGTCACTTTTCCCCAGGAAGCCAAACTCAAGAGCCCACTTGGCAGATGTAATTTTGTAGGGCGCGTTTGGGCCTCCGATGGCAGCCAGGTTTGGAGGAGGGGGCAGCTTTGGTCTGGGAGAAATCCTCGTCCTTATGGAATTTTTGTAGGCAAAAGCCCAGCACGGGCCGCAGGCAAGTTAGGCAAGTTGGCTTTGAAAGGAGGCACTTTTCCCCAAGAAGCCAAACTCAAGAGCCCACTTGGCAGGTGTCATTTTGTAGGGCGCGTTTGGGCCTCCGATGGCAGCCAGGTTTGGAGGAGGGGGCAGCTTTGGTCTGGGAGAAATCCTCGTCCTTCTGGAATTTTTGTACTCAAAAGCCCAGGACGGGACGCAGGAAAGTTAGGCAAGTTGGCTCCGAAAGTAGGCACTTTTCCCCAAGAAGCCAAACTCAAGAACCCACAATGCAGATGTCATTTTGTAGGGCGCGTTTGGGCCTCCGATGGCAGCCAGGTTTGGAGGAGGGGGCAGCTTTGTTCTGGGAGAAATCCTCGTCCTTATGGAATTTTTGTAGGCAAAAGCCCTGCATGGGCCGCCGGCAAGTTGACTCCGAAAGGAGGCAATTTTCCCCAAGAAGCCAAACTCAAGAGCCCACTTGGCAGGTGTCATTTTGTAGGGCACGTTTGGGCCTCCGATGGCAGCCAGGTTTGGAGGAGGGGGCAGCTTTGGTCTGGGAGAAATCCTCGTCCTTATGGAATTTTTGTAGGCAAAACCCCTGCATGAGCCGCAGGCAAGTTGACTCCGAAAGGAGGCACTTTTCCCCAGAAAGCCAAACTCAAGAGCCCACTTGGCAGATGTCATTTTGTAGGGCGCGTTTGGGCCTCCGATGGCAGCCAGGTTTGGAGGAGGGGGCAGCTTTGGTCTGGGAGGAATCCTCGTCCTTATGGAATTTTTGTAGCAAAAGCCCAGGACGGGACGCAGGCAAGTTGGTTTTGAAAGGAGTCACTTTTCCCCAAGAAGCCAAACTCAAGAGCCGACTTGGCAGGTGTCATTTTGTAGGGCGCGTTTGGGCCTCCGATGGCAGCCAGGTTTGGAGGAGGGGGCAGCTTTGGTCTGGGAGAAATCCTCGTCCTTATGGAATTTTTGTAGTCTAAAGCCCAGCACGGGCCGCAGGCTAGTTAGGCAAGTTGGCTTTGAAAGGAGGCACTTCCACCCAAGAAGCCAAACTCAAGAGCCCACTTGGCAGATGTCATTTTGTAGGGCGCGTTTGGGCCTCCGATGGCAGCCAGGTTTGGAGGAGGGGGCATCTTTGGTCTGGGAGAAATCCTCGTCCTTCTGGAATTTTTGTAGGCAAAAGCCCAGGACGGGCCGCAGTCAAGTTGGCTTTGAAAGGAGGCACTTCCACCCAAGAAGCCAAATTCAAGAGCCCACTTGGCAGATGTCATTTTGTAGGGCACGTTTCGGCCTCCGATGGCAGCCAGGTTTGGAGGAGGGGGCAGCTTTGGTCTGGGAGAAATCCTCGTCCTTATGGAATTTTTGTAGGCAAAAACCCCGCATGGGCCGCAGGCAAGTTAGGCAAGTTGCTTTGAAAGGAGGCACTTTCCCCCAAGAAGCCAAACTCAAGAACCCACAATGCAGATGTCATTTTGTAGGGCGCGTTTGGGCCTCCGATGGCAGCCAGGTTTGGAGGAGGGGGCAGCTTTGGTCTGGGAGAAATCCTCGTCCTTATGGAATTTTTGTAGCAAAAGCCCAGGATGCGCCGCAGGCAAGTTAGGCAATTTGGCTCCGAAAGGAGGCACTTTTCCCCAAGAAGACAAACTCAAGAGCCCACTTGGCAGATGTCATTTTGTAGGGCGCGTTTGGGCCTCCGATGGCAGCCAGGTTTGGAGGAGGGGGCAGATTTGGTCTGGGAGAAATCCTCGTCCTTATGGAATTTTTGTAGGCAAAAGCCCAGGACGGGCCGCAGGCAAGTTGGCTTTGAAAGGAGGCACTTCCACCCAAGAAGCCAAACTCAAGAGCCCACTTGGCAGGTGTCATTTTGTAGGGCACGTTTGGGCCTCCAATGGCAGCCAGGTTTGGAGGAGGGGGCAGCTTTGGTCTGGGAGAAATCCTCGTCCTTATGGAATTTTTGGAGGCAAAAGCCCTGCATGGGCCGCAGGCAAGTTGACTCCGAAAGGAGGCACTTTTCCCCAGGAAGCCAAACTCAAGAACCCTCAATGCAGGTGTAATTTTGTGGGGCGCGTTTGGGCCTCCGATGGCAGCCAGGTTTGGAGGAGGGGGCAGCTTTGGTCTGGGAGAAATCCTCGTCCTTCTGGAATTTTTGGAGGCAAAAGCCCAGGACGGGCCGCAGGCAAGTTAGGCAAGTTGGCTCCGAAAGGAGGCACTTTTCCCCAAGAAGCCAAACTCAAGAGCCCACTTGGCAGATGTCATTTTGTAGGGCGCGTTTGGGCCTCTGATGGCAGCCAGGTTTGGAGGAGGGGGCAGCTTTGGTCTGGGAGAAATCCTCGTCCTTATGGAATTTTTGTAGGCAAAAGCCCAGCACGGGCCGCAGGCTAGTTAGGCAAGTTGGCTCCGAAAGGAGGCACTTTTCCCCAAGAAGCCAAACTCAAGAGCCCACTTGGCAGGTGTCATTTTGTAGGGCGCGTTTGGGCCTCCGATGGCAGCCAGGTTTGGAAGAGGGGGCAGCTTTGGTCTGGGAGAAATCCTCGTCCTTCTGGAATTTTTGGAGGCAAAAGCCCTGCATGGGCCGCCGGCAAGTTGACTCCGAAAGGAGGCACTTTTCCTCAAGAAGCCAAACTCAAGAGCCCGCTTGGCAGATGTCATTTTGTAGGGCGCGTTTGGGCCTCCGATGGCAGCCAGGTTTGGCGGAGGGGGCAGCTTTGGTCTGGGAGGAATCCTCGTCCTTATGGAATTTTTGTAGGCAAAAGCCCTGCATGGGCCGCCGGCAAGTTGACTCCGAAAGGAGGCAATTTTCCCCAAGAAGCCAAACTCAAGAGCCCACTTGGCAGGTGTCATTTTGTAGGGCGCGTTTGGGCCTCCGATGGCAGCCAGGTTTGGAGGAGGGGGCAGCTTTGGTCTGGGAGAAATCCTCGTCCTTATGGAATTTTTGTAGGCAAAACCCCTGAATGAGCCGCAGGCAAGTTGACTCCGAAAGGAGGCACTTTTCCCCAGAAAGCCAAACTCAAGAGCCCACTTGGCAGATGTCATTTTGTAGGGCGCGTTTGGGCTTCCGATGGCAGCCAGGTTTGGAGGAGGGGGCAGCTTTGGTCTGGGAGGAATCCTCGTCCTTATGGAATTTTTGTAGCAAAAGCCCGGGACGGGACGCAGGCAAGTTGGTTTTGAAAGGAGTCACTTTTCCCCAAGAAGCCAAACTCAAGAGCCCACTTGGCAGGTGTCATTTTCTAGGGCGCGTTTGGGCCTCCGATGTCAGCCAGGTTTGGAGGAGGGGGCAGCTTTGGTCTGGGAGAAATCCTCGTCCTTATGGAATTTTTGTAGTCTAAAGCCCAGCACGGGCCGCAGGCTAGTTAGGCAAGTTGGCTTTGAAAGGAGGCACTTTTCCTCAAGAAGCCAATCTCAAGAGCCCACTTGGCAGATGTCATTTTGTAGGGCGCGTTTGGGCCTCCGATGGCAGCCAGGTTTGGAGGAGGGGGCAGCTTTGGTCTGGGAGAAATCCTCGTCCTTATGGAATTTTTGTAGGCAAAAGCCCAGGACCGGCCGCAGGCAAGTTGGCTTTGAAAGGAGGCACTTCCACCCAAGAAGCCAAACTCAAGAGCCCACTTTGCAGGTGTCATTTTGTAGGGCACGTTTGGGCCTCCGATGGCAGCCAGGTTTGGAGGAGGGGGCAGCTTTGGTCTGGGAGAAATCCTCGTCCTTCTGGAATTTTTGTAGGCAAAACCCCTGCATGGGCCGCAGGCAAGTTGACTCCGAAAAGAGGCACTTTTCCCCAAGAAGCCAAACTCAAGAACCCTCAATGCAGGTGTCATTTTGTGGGGCGCGTTTGGGCCTCCGATGGCAGCCAGGTTTGGAGGAGGGGGCAGCTTTGGTCTGGGAGAAATCCTCGTCCTTATGGAATTTTTGGAGGCAAAAGCCCAGCACGGGCCGCAGGCAAGTTAGGCAAGTTGGCTCCGAAAGGAGGCACTTTTCCCCAAGAAGCCAAACTCAAGAGCCCACTTGGCAGATGTCATTTTGTGGGGCGCATTTGGGCCTCTGATGGCAGCCAGGTTTGGAGGAGGGGGCAGCTTTGGTCTGGGAGAAATCCTCGTCCTTATGGAATTTTTGTAGTCTAAAGCCCAGCACGGTCCGCAGGCTAGTTAGGCAAGTTGGCTTTGAAAGGAGGCACTTTCCCCCAAGAAGCCAAACTCAAGAGCCCACTTGGCAGGTGTCATTTTGTAGGGCGCGTTTGGGCCTCCAATGGCAGCCAGGTTTGGAGGAGGGGGCAGCTTTGGTCTGGGAGAAATCCTCGTCCTTACGGAATTTTTGTAGGCAAAAGCCCAGGACGGGCCGCAGGCAAGTTGGCTTTGAAAGGAGGTACTTCCACCCAAGAAGCCAAACTCAAGAGCCCACTTGGCAGGTGTCATTTCGTAGGGCACGTTTGGGCCTCCGATGTCAGCCAGGTTTGGAGGAGGGGGCAGCTTTGGTCTGGGAGAAATCCTCATCCTTATGGAATTTTTGTAGGCAAAAGCCCAGGACGGGCCGCAGGCAAGTTGGCTTTGAAAGGAGGTACTTCCACCCAAGAAGCCAAACTCAAGAGCCCACTTGGCAGATGTCATTTTGTAGGGCACGTTTGGGCCTCCGATGGCAGCCAGGTTTGGAGGAGGGGGCAGCTTTGGTCTGGGAGAAATCCTCGTCCTTATGGAATTTTTGTAGCAAAAGCCCGGGACGGGACACAGGCAAGTTGGTTTTGAAAGGAGTCACTTTTCCCCAAGAAGCCAAACTCAAGAGCCCACTTGGCAGGTGTCATTTTGTAGGGCACGTTTGGGCCTCCGATGGCAGCCAGGTTTGGAGGAGGGGGCAGCTTTGGCCTGGGAGAAATCCTCGTCCTTATGGAATTTTTGGAGGCAAAAGCCCAGGACGGGCCGCAGGCAAGTTAGGCAAGTTGGCTCCGAAAGGAGGCACTTTTCCCCAAGAAGCCAAACTCAAGAACCCTCAATGCAGATGTCATTTTGTGGGGCGCGTTTGGGCCTCCGATGGCAGCCAGGTTTGGAGGAGGGGGCAGCTTTGGTCTGGGAGAAATCCTCGTCCTTCTGGAATTTTTGTAGCAAAAGCCCGGGACGGGACACAGGCAAGTTGGTTTTGAAAGGAGTCACTTTTCCCCAAGAAGCCAAACTCAAGAGCCCACTTGGCAGGTGTCATTTTGTAGGGCACGTTTGGGCCTCCGATGGCAGCCAGGTTTGGAGGAGGGGGCAGCTTTGGCCTGGGAGGAATCCTCGTCCTTCTGGAATTTTTGTAGGCAAAAGCCCAGGACGGGCCGCAGGCAAGTTAGGCAAGTTGGCTCCGAAAGGAGGCACTTTTCCCCAAGAAGCCAAACTCAAGAACCCTCAATGCAGATGTCATTTTGTGGGGCGCGTTTGGGCCTCCGATGGCAGCCAGGTTTGGAGGAGGGGGCAGCTTTGGTCTGGGAGAAATCCTCGTCCTTATGGAATTTTTGTAGTGAAAAGCCCAGCACGGGCCGCAGGCTAGTTAGGCAAGTTGGCTTTGAAAGGAGGCACTTTTCCGCAAGAAGCCAAACTCAAGAGCCCACTTGGCAAATGTCATTTTGTAGGGCGCGTTTGGGCCTCTGATGGCAGCCAGGTTTGGAGGAGGGGGCAGCTTTGGTCTGGGAGAAATCCTTGTCCTTATGGAATTTTTGTAGCAAAAGCCCAGGACGGGCCGCAGGCAAGTTGGCTTTGAAAGGAGGCACTTCCACCCAAGAAGCCAAACTCAAGAGCCCACTTGGCAGGTGTCATTTTCTAGGGCGCGTTTGGGCCTCCGATGGCAGCCAGGTTTGGAGGAGGGGGCAGCTTTGGTCTGGGAGAAATCCTCGTCCTTCTGGAATTTTTGGAGGCAAAAGCCCTGCATGGGCCGCCGGCAAGTTGACTCCGAAAGGAGGCACTTTTCCTCAAGAAGCCAAACTCAAGAGCCCGCTTGGCAGATGTCATTTTGTAGGGCGCGTTTGGGCCTCCGATGGCAGCCAGGTTTGGCGGAGGGGGCAGCTTTGGTCTGGGAGGAATCCTCGTCCTTATGGAATTTTTGTAGGCAAAAGCCCTGCATGGGCCGCCGGCAAGTTGACTCCGAAAGGAGGCAATTTTCCCCAAGAAGCCAAACTCAAGAGCCCACTTGGCAGGTGTCATTTTGTAGGGCGCGTTTGGGCCTCCGATGGCAGCCAGGTTTGGAGGAGGGGGCAGCTTTGGTCTGGGAGAAATCCTCGTCCTTATGGAATTTTTGGAGGCAAAACCCCTGCATGAGCCGCAGGCAAGTTGACTCCGAAAGGAGGCACTTTTCCCCAGAAAGCCAAACTCAAGAGCCCACTTGGCAGATGTCATTTTGTAGGGCGCGTTTGGGCTTCCGATGGCAGCCAGGTTTGGAGGAGGGGGCAGCTTTGGTCTGGGAGGAATCCTCGTCCTTATGGAATTTTTGTAGCAAAAGCCCGGGACGGGACGCAGGCAAGTTGGTTTTGAAAGGAGTCACTTTTCCCCAAGAAGCCACACTCAAGAGCCCACTTGGCAGGTGTCATTTTCTAGGGCGCGTTTGGGCCTCCGATGGCAGCCAGGTTTGGAGGAGGGGGCAGCTTTGGTCTGGGAGAAATCCTCGTCCTTATGGAATTTTTGTAGTCTAAAGCCCAGCACGGTCCGCAGGCTAGTTAGGCAAGTTGGCTTTGAAAGGAGGCACTTTCCCCCAAGAAGCCAAACTCAAGAGCCCACTTGGCAGGTGTCATTTTGTAGGGCGCGTTTGGGCCTCCAATGGCAGCCAGGTTTGGAGGAGGGGGCAGCTTTGGTCTGGGAGAAATCCTCGTCCTTATGGAATTTTTGTAGGCAAAAGCCCAGGACGGGCCGCAGGCAAGTTGGCTTTGAAAGGAGGTACTTCCACCCAAGAAGCCAAACTCAAGAGCCCACTTGGCAGGTGTCATTTCGTAGGGCACGTTTGGGCCTCCGATGTCAGCCAGGTTTGGAGGAGGGGGCAGCTTTGGTCTGGGAGAAATCCTCATCCTTATGGAATTTTTGTAGGCAAAAGCCCAGGACGGGCCGCAGGCAAGTTGGCTTTGAAAGGAGGTACTTCCACCCAAGAAGCCAAACTCAAGAGCCCACTTGGCAGGTGTCATTTCGAAGGGCACGTTTGGGCCTCCGATGTCAGCCAGGTTTGGAGGAGGGGGCAGCTTTGGCCAGGGAGAAATCCTCGTCCGTATGGAATTTTTGGAGGCAAAAGCCCAGGACGGGCCGCAGGCAAGTTAGGCAAGTTGGCTCCGAAAGGAGGCACTTTTCCCCAAGAAGCCAAACTCAAGAACCCTCAATGCAGATGTCATTTTGTGGGGCGCGTTTGGGCCTCCGATGGCAGCCAGGTTTGGAGGAGGGGGCAGCTTTGGTCTGGGAGAAATCCTCGTCCTTCTGGAATTTTTGTAGCAAAAGCCCGGGACGGGACACAGGCAAGTTGGTTTTGAAAGGAGTCACTTTTCCCCAAGAAGCCAAACTCAAGAGCCCACTTGGCAGGTGTCATTTTGTAGGGCACGTTTGGGCCTCCGATGGCAGCCAGGTTTGGAGGAGGGGGCAGCTTTGGCCTGGGAGGAATCCTCGTCCTTCTGGAATTTTTGTAGGCAAAAGCCCAGGACGGGCCGCAGGCAAGTTAGGCAAGTTGGCTCCGAAAGGAGGCACTTTTCCCCAAGAAGCCAAACTCAAGAACCCTCAATGCAGATGTCATTTTGTGGGGCGCGTTTGGGCCTCCGATGGCAGCCAGGTTTGGAGGAGGGGGCAGCTTTGGTCTGGGAGAAATCCTCGTCCTTATGGAATTTTTGTAGTGAAAAGCCCAGCACGGGCCGCAGGCTAGTTAGGCAAGTTGGCTTTGAAAGGAGGCACTTTTCCGCAAGAAGCCAAACTCAAGAGCCCACTTGGCAAATGTCATTTTGTAGGGCGCGTTTGGGCCTCTGATGGCAGCCAGGTTTGGAGGAGGGGGCAGCTTTGGTCTGGGAGAAATCCTTGTCCTTATGGAATTTTTGTAGCAAAAGCCCAGGACGGGCCGCAGGCAAGTTGGCTTTGAAAGGAGGCACTTCCACCCAAGAAGCCAAACTCAAGAGCCCACTTGGCAGGTGTCATTTTGTAGGGCGCGTTTGGGCCTCCGATGGCAGCCAGGTTTGGAGGAGGGGGCAGCTTTGGTCTGGGAGAAATCCTCGTCCTTCTGGAATTTTTGGAGGCAAAAGCCCTGCATGGGCCGCCGGCAAGTTGACTCCGAAAGGAGGCACTTTTCCTCAAGAAGCCAAACTCAAGAGCCCGCTTGGCAGATGTCATTTTGTAGGGCGCGTTTGGGCCTCCGATGGCAGCCAGGTTTGGCGGAGGGGGCAGCTTTGGTCTGGGAGGAATCCTCGTCCTTATGGAATTTTTGTAGGCAAAAGCCCTGCATGGGCCGCAGGCAAGTTGACTCCGAAAGGAGGCAATTTTCCCCAAGAAGCCAAACTCAAGAGCCCACTTGGCAGGTGTCATTTTGTAGGGCGCGTTTGGGCCTCCGATGGCAGCCAGGTTTGGAGGAGGGGGCAGCTTTGGTCTGGGAGAAATCCTCGTCCTTATGGAATTTTTGGAGGCAAAACCCCTGCATGAGCCGCAGGCAAGTTGACTCCGAAAGGAGGCACTTTTCCCCAGAAAGCCAAACTCAAGAGCCCACTTGGCAGATGTCATTTTGTAGGGCGCGTTTGGGCTTCCGATGGCAGCCAGGTTTGGAGGAGGGGGCAGCTTTGGTCTGGGAGGAATCCTCGTCCTTATGGAATTTTTGTAGCAAAAGCCCGGGACGGGACGCAGGCAAGTTGGTTTTGAAAGGAGTCACTTTTCCCCAAGAAGCCACACTCAAGAGCCCACTTGGCAGGTGTCATTTTCTAGGGCGCGTTTGGGCCTCCGATGGCAGCCAGGTTTGGAGGAGGGGGCAGCTTTGGTCTGGGAGAAATCCTCGTCCTTATGGAATTTTTGTAGTCTAAAGCCCAGCACGGGCCGCAGGCTAGTTAGGCAAGTTGGCTTTGAAAGGAGGCACTTTTCCTCAAGAAGCCAATCTCAAGAGCCCACTTGGCAGATGTCATTTTGTAGGGCGCGTTTGGGCCTCTGATGGCAGCCAGGTTTGGAGGAGGGGGCAGCTTTGGTCTGGGAGAAATCCTCGTCCTTATGGAATTTTTGTAGTCTAAAGCCCAGCACGGGCCGCAGGCTAGTTAGGCAAGTTGGCTTTGAAAGGAGGCACTTTTCCGCAAGAAGCCAAACTCAAGAGCCCACTTGGCAAATGTCATTTTGTAGGGCGCGTTTGGGCCTCTGATGGCAGCCAGGTTTGGAGGAGGGGGCAGCTTTGGTCTGGGAGAAATCCTTGTCCTTATGGAATTTTTGTAGCAAAAGCCCAGGACGGGCCGCAGGCAAGTTGGCTTTGAAAGGAGGCACTTCCACCCAAGAAGCCAAACTCAAGAGCCCACTTGGCAGGTGTCATTTTCTAGGGCGCGTTTGGGCCTCCGATGGCAGCCAGGTTTGGAGGAGGGGGCAGCTTTGGTCTGGGAGAAATCCTCGTCCTTCTGGAATTTTTGGAGGCAAAAGCCCTGCATGGGCCGCCGGCAAGTTGACTCCGAAAGGAGGCACTTTTCCTCAAGAAGCCAAACTCAAGAGCCCGCTTGGCAGATGTCATTTTGTAGGGCGCGTTTGGGCCTCCGATGGCAGCCAGGTTTGGCGGAGGGGGCAGCTTTGGTCTGGGAGGAATCCTCGTCCTTATGGAATTTTTGTAGGCAAAAGCCCTGCATGGGCCGCCGGCAAGTTGACTCCGAAAGGAGGCAATTTTCCCCAAGAAGCCAAACTCAAGAGCCCACTTGGCAGGTGTCATTTTGTAGGGCGCGTTTGGGCCTCCGATGGCAGCCAGGTTTGGAGGAGGGGGCAGCTTTGGTCTGGGAGAAATCCTCGTCCTTATGGAATTTTTGGAGGCAAAACCCCTGCATGAGCCGCAGGCAAGTTGACTCCGAAAGGAGGCACTTTTCCCCAGAAAGCCAAACTCAAGAGCCCACTTGGCAGATGTCATTTTGTAGGGCGCGTTTGGGCTTCCGATGGCAGCCAGGTTTGGAGGAGGGGGCAGCTTTGGTCTGGGAGGAATCCTCGTCCTTATGGAATTTTTGTAGCAAAAGCCCGGGACGGGACGCAGGCAAGTTGGTTTTGAAAGGAGTCACTTTTCCCCAAGAAGCCACACTCAAGAGCCCACTTGGCAGGTGTCATTTTCTAGGGCGCGTTTGGGCCTCCGATGGCAGCCAGGTTTGGAGGAGGGGGCAGCTTTGGTCTGGGAGAAATCCTCGTCCTTATGGAATTTTTGTAGTCTAAAGCCCAGCACGGTCCGCAGGCTAGTTAGGCAAGTTGGCTTTGAAAGGAGGCACTTTCCCCCAAGAAGCCAAACTCAAGAGCCCACTTGGCAGGTGTCATTTTGTAGGGCGCGTTTGGGCCTCCAATGGCAGCCAGGTTTGGAGGAGGGGGCAGCTTTGGTCTGGGAGAAATCCTCGTCCTTATGGAATTTTTGTAGGCAAAAGCCCAGGACGGGCCGCAGGCAAGTTGGCTTTGAAAGGAGGTACTTCCACCCAAGAAGCCAAACTCAAGAGCCCACTTGGCAGGTGTCATTTCGTAGGGCACGTTTGGGCCTCCGATGTCAGCCAGGTTTGGAGGAGGGGGCAGCTTTGGTCTGGGAGAAATCCTCATCCTTATGGAATTTTTGTAGGCAAAAGCCCAGGACGGGCCGCAGGCAAGTTGGCTTTGAAAGGAGGTACTTCCACCCAAGAAGCCAAACTCAAGAGCCCACTTGGCAGGTGTCATTTCGAAGGGCACGTTTGGGCCTCCGATGTCAGCCAGGTTTGGAGGAGGGGGCAGCTTTGGCCAGGGAGAAATCCTCGTCCGTATGGAATTTTTGGAGGCAAAAGCCCAGGACGGGCCGCAGGCAAGTTAGGCAAGTTGGCTCCGAAAGGAGGCACTTTTCCCCAAGAAGCCAAACTCAAGAACCCTCAATGCAGATGTCATTTTGTGGGGCGCGTTTGGGCCTCCGATGGCAGCCAGGTTTGGAGGAGGGGGCAGCTTTGGTCTGGGAGAAATCCTCGTCCTTCTGGAATTTTTGTAGCAAAAGCCCGGGACGGGACACAGGCAAGTTGGTTTTGAAAGGAGTCACTTTTCCCCAAGAAGCCAAACTCAAGAGCCCACTTGGCAGGTGTCATTTTGTAGGGCACGTTTGGGCCTCCGATGGCAGCCAGGTTTGGAGGAGGGGGCAGCTTTGGCCTGGGAGGAATCCTCGTCCTTCTGGAATTTTTGTAGGCAAAAGCCCAGGACGGGCCGCAGGCAAGTTAGGCAAGTTGGCTCCGAAAGGAGGCACTTTTCCCCAAGAAGCCAAACTCAAGAACCCTCAATGCAGATGTCATTTTGTGGGGCGCGTTTGGGCCTCCGATGGCAGCCAGGTTTGGAGGAGGGGGCAGCTTTGGTCTGGGAGAAATCCTCGTCCTTATGGAATTTTTGTAGTGAAAAGCCCAGCACGGGCCGCAGGCTAGTTAGGCAAGTTGGCTTTGAAAGGAGGCACTTTTCCGCAAGAAGCCAAACTCAAGAGCCCACTTGGCAAATGTCATTTTGTAGGGCGCGTTTGGGCCTCTGATGGCAGCCAGGTTTGGAGGAGGGGGCAGCTTTGGTCTGGGAGAAATCCTTGTCCTTATGGAATTTTTGTAGCAAAAGCCCAGGACGGGCCGCAGGCAAGTTGGCTTTGAAAGGAGGCACTTCCACCCAAGAAGCCAAACTCAAGAGCCCACTTGGCAGGTGTCATTTTGTAGGGCGCGTTTGGGCCTCCGATGGCAGCCAGGTTTGGAGGAGGGGGCAGCTTTGGTCTGGGAGAAATCCTCGTCCTTCTGGAATTTTTGGAGGCAAAAGCCCTGCATGGGCCGCCGGCAAGTTGACTCCGAAAGGAGGCACTTTTCCTCAAGAAGCCAAACTCAAGAGCCCGCTTGGCAGATGTCATTTTGTAGGGCGCGTTTGGGCCTCCGATGGCAGCCAGGTTTGGCGGAGGGGGCAGCTTTGGTCTGGGAGGAATCCTCGTCCTTATGGAATTTTTGTAGGCAAAAGCCCTGCATGGGCCGCAGGCAAGTTGACTCCGAAAGGAGGCAATTTTCCCCAAGAAGCCAAACTCAAGAGCCCACTTGGCAGGTGTCATTTTGTAGGGCGCGTTTGGGCCTCCGATGGCAGCCAGGTTTGGAGGAGGGGGCAGCTTTGGTCTGGGAGAAATCCTCGTCCTTATGGAATTTTTGGAGGCAAAACCCCTGCATGAGCCGCAGGCAAGTTGACTCCGAAAGGAGGCACTTTTCCCCAGAAAGCCAAACTCAAGAGCCCACTTGGCAGATGTCATTTTGTAGGGCGCGTTTGGGCTTCCGATGGCAGCCAGGTTTGGAGGAGGGGGCAGCTTTGGTCTGGGAGGAATCCTCGTCCTTATGGAATTTTTGTAGCAAAAGCCCGGGACGGGACGCAGGCAAGTTGGTTTTGAAAGGAGTCACTTTTCCCCAAGAAGCCACACTCAAGAGCCCACTTGGCAGGTGTCATTTTCTAGGGCGCGTTTGGGCCTCCGATGGCAGCCAGGTTTGGAGGAGGGGGCAGCTTTGGTCTGGGAGAAATCCTCGTCCTTATGGAATTTTTGTAGTCTAAAGCCCAGCACGGGCCGCAGGCTAGTTAGGCAAGTTGGCTTTGAAAGGAGGCACTTTTCCTCAAGAAGCCAATCTCAAGAGCCCACTTGGCAGATGTCATTTTGTAGGGCGCGTTTGGGCCTCCGATGGCAGCCAGGTTTGGAGGAGGGGGCAGCTTTGGTCTGGGAGAAATCCTCGTCCATATGGAATTTTTGTAGGCAAAAGCCCAGGACGGGCCGCAGGCAAGTTGGCTTTGAAAGGAGGCACTTCCACCCAAGAAGCCAAACTCAAGAGCCCACTTGGCAGGTGTCATTTTGTAGGGCACGTTTGGGCCTCCGATGGCAGCCAGGTTTGGAGGAGGGGGCAGCTTTGGTCTGGGAGAAATCCTCGTCCTTCTGGAATTTTTGTAGGCAAAAGCCCTGCATGGGCCGCAGGCAAGTTGACTCCGAAAAGAGGCACTTTTCCCCAGGAAGCCAAACTCAAGAACCCTCAATGCAGGTGTCATTTTGTGGGGCGCGTTTGGGCCTCCGATGGCAGCCAGGTTTGGAGGAGGGGGCAGCTTTGGTCTGGGAGAAATCCTCGTCCTTCTGGAATTTTTGGAGGCAAAAGCCCAGGACGGGCCGCAGGCAAGTTAGGCAAGTTGGCTCCGAAAGGAGGCACTTTTCCCCAAGAAGCCAAACTCAAGAGCCCACTTGGCAGATGTCATTTTGTGGGGCGCATTTGGGCCTCTGATGGCAGCCAGGTTTGGAGGAGGGGGCAGCTTTGGTCTGGGAGAAATCCTCGTCCTTATGGAATTTTTGTAGTCTAAAGCCCAGCACGGGCCGCAGGCTAGTTAGGCAAGTTGGCTTTGAAAGGAGGCACTTTCCCCCAAGAAGCCAAACTCAAGAGCCCACTTGGCATGTGTCATTTTGTAGGGCGCGTTTGGGCCTCCAATGGCAGCCAGGTTTGGAGGAGGGGGCAGCTTTGGTCTGGGAGGAATCCTCGTCCTTATGGAATTTTTGTAGGCAAAAGCCCAGCACGGGCCGCAGGCAAGTTGGCTTTGAAAGGAGGTACTTCCACCCAAGAAGCCAAACTCAAGAGCCCACTTGGCAGGTGTCATTTTGTAGGGCACGTTTGGGCCTCCGATGGCAGCCAGGTTTGGAGGAGGGGGCAGCTTTGGTCTGGGAGAAATCCTCATCCTTATGGAATTTTTGTAGGCAAAAGCCCAGGACGGGCCGCAGGCAAGTTGGCTTTGAAAGGAGGTACTTCCACCCAAGAAGCCAAACTCAAGAGCCCACTTGGCAGATGTCATTTTGTAGGGCACGTTTGGGCCTCCGATGGCAGCCAGGTTTGGAGGAGGGGGCAGCTTTGGTCTGGGAGAAATCCTCGTCCTTATGGAATTTTTGTAGCAAAAGCCCGGGACGGGACACAGGCAAGTTGGTTTTGAAAGGAGTCACTTTTCCCCAAGAAGCCAAACTCAAGAGCCCACTTGGCAGGTGTCATTTTGTAGGGCACGTTTGGGCCTCCGATGGCAGCCAGGTTTGGAGGAGGGGGCAGCTTTGGCCTGGGAGAAATCCTCGTCCTTATGGAATTTTTGGAGGCAAAAGCCCAGGACGGGCCGCAGGCAAGTTAGGCAAGTTGGCTCCGAAAGGAGGCACTTTTCCCCAAGAAGCCAAACTCAAGAACCCTCAATGCAGATGTCATTTTGTGGGGCGCGTTTGGGCCTCCGATGGCAGCCAGGTTTGGAGGAGGGGGCAGCTTTGGTCTGGGAGAAATCCTCGTCCTTCTGGAATTTTTGTAGCAAAAGCCCGGGACGGGACACAGGCAAGTTGGTTTTGAAAGGAGTCACTTTTCCCCAAGAAGCCAAACTCAAGAGCCCACTTGGCAGGTGTCATTTTGTAGGGCACGTTTGGGCCTCCGATGGCAGCCAGGTTTGGAGGAGGGGGCAGCTTTGGTCTGGGAGAAATCCTCGTCCTTATGGTATTTTTGTAGTCAAAAGCCCAGCACGGGCCGCAGGCTAGTTAGGCAAGTTGGCTTTGAAAGGAGGCACTTTTCCGCAAGAAGCCAAACTCAAGAGCCCACTTGGCAAATGTCATTTTGTAGGGCGCGTTTGGGCCTCCGATGGCAGCCAGGTTTGGAGGAGGGGGCAGCTTTGGTCTGGGAGAAATCCTTGTCCTTATGGAATTTTTGTAGCAAAAGCCCAGGACGGGCCGCAGGCAAGTTGGCTTTGAAAGGAGGCACTTCCACCCAAGAAGCCAAACTCAAGAGCCCACTTGGCAGGTGTCATTTTGTAGGGCACGTTTGGGCCTCCGATGGCAGCCAGGTTTGGAGGAGGGGGCAGCTTTGGTCTGGGAGGAATCCTCGTCCTTATGGAATTTTTGTAGGCAAAAGCCCTGCATGGGCCGCCGGCAAGTTGACTCCGAAAGGAGGCAATTTTCCTCAAGAAGCCAAACTCAAGAGCCCGCTTGGCAGATGTCATTTTGTAGGGCGCGTTTGGGCCTCCGATGGCAGCCAGGTTTGGCGGAGGGGGCAGCTTTGGTCTGGGAGGAATCCTCGTCCTTATGGAATTTTTGTAGGCAAAAGCCCTGCATGGGCCGCCGGCAAGTTGACTCCGAAAGGAGGCAATTTTCCCCAAGAAGCCAAACTCAAGAGCCCACTTGGCAGGTGTCATTTTGTGGGGCGCGTTTGGGCCTCCGATGGCAGCCAGGTTTGGAGGAGGGGGCAGCTTTGGTCTGGGAGAAATCCTCGTCCTTATGGAATTTTTGTAGGCAAAACCCCTGCATGAGCCGCAGGCAAGTTGACTCCGAAAGGAGGCACTTTTCCCCAAGAAGCCAAACTCAAGAGCCCACTTGGCAGGTGTCATTTTGTAGGGCGCGTTTGGGCCTCCGATGGCAGCCAGGTTTGGAGGAGGGGGCAGCTTTGGTCTGGGAGGAATCCTCGTCCTTATGGAATTTTTGTAGTGAAAAGCCCAGCACGGGCCGCAGGCAAGTTGGTTTTGAAAGGAGTCACTTTTCCCCAAGAAGCCAAACTCAAGAGCCCACTTGGCAGGTGTCATTTTCTAGGGCGCGTTTGGGCCTCCGATGTCAGCCAGGTTTGGAGGAGGGGGCAGCTTTGGTCTGGGAGAAATCCTCGTCCTTATGGAATTTTTGTAGTCTAAAGCCCAGCACGGGCCGCAGGCTAGTTAGGCAAGTTGGCTTTGAAAGGAGGCACTTTTCCGCAAGAAGCCAATCTCAAGAGCCCACTTGGCAGATGTCATTTTGTAGGGCGCGTTTGGGCCTCCGATGGCAGCCAGGTTTGGAGGAGGGGGCAGCTTTGGTCTGGGAGAAATCCTCGTCCGTCTGGAATTTTTGTAGGCTAAAGCCCTGCATGGGCCGCAGGCAAGTTGACTCCGAAAAGAGGCACTTTTCCCCAGGAAGCCAAACTCAAGAACCCTCAATGCAGGTGTCATTTTGTGGGGCGCGTTTGGGCCTCCGATGGCAGCCAGGTTTGGAGGAGGGGGCAGCTTTGGTCTGGGAGAAATCCTCGTCCTTCTGGAATTTTTGGAGGCAAAAGCCCAGGACGGGCCGCAGGCAAGTTAGGCAAGTTGGCTCCGAAAGGAGGCACTTTTCCCCAAGAAGCCAAACTCAAGAGCCCACTTGGCAGATGTCATTTTGTGGGGCGCATTTGGGCCTCTGATGGCAGCCAAGTTTGGAGGAGGGGGCAGCTTTGGTCTGGGAGAAATCCTCGTCCTTATGGAATTTTTGTAGTCTAAAGCCCAGCACGGGCCGCAGGCTAGTTAGGCAAGTTGGCTTTGAAAGGAGGCACTTTCCCCCAAGAAGCCAAACTCAAGAGCCCACTTGGCATGTGTCATTTTGTAGGGCGCGTTTGGGCCTCCAATGGCAGCCAGGTTTGGAGGAGGGGGCAGCTTTGGTCTGGGAGAAATCCTCGTCCTTATGGAATTTTTGTAGGCAAAAGCCCAGGACGGGCCGCAGGCAAGTTGGCTTTGAAAGGAGGTACTTCCAC
Source organism: Cinclus cinclus (assembly GCF_963662255.1). Taxonomy (NCBI): domain Eukaryota; kingdom Metazoa; phylum Chordata; class Aves; order Passeriformes; family Cinclidae; genus Cinclus; species Cinclus cinclus. Next base: position 7,991,257 of record NC_085071.1, on the reverse strand, counting down.
CCAAGAAGCCAAACTCAAGAGCCCACTTGGCAGGTGTCATTTTGTAGGGCACGTTTGGGCCTCCGATGGCAGCCAGGTTTGGAGGAGGGGGCAGCTTTGGTCTGGGAGAAATCCTCATCCTTATGGAATTTTTGTAGGCAAAAGCCCAGGACGGGCCGCCGGCAAGTTGGCTTTGAAAGGAGGTACTTCCACCCAAGAAGCCAAACTCAAGAGCCCACTTGGCAGATGTCATTTTGTAGGGCACGTTTGGGCCTCCGATGGCAGCCAGGTTTGGAGGAGGGGGCAGCTTTGGCCTGGGAGAAATCCTCGTCCTTATGGAATTTTTGGAGGCAAAAGCCCAGGACGGGCCGCAGGCAAGTTAGGCAAGTTGGCTCCGAAAGGAGGCACTTTTCCCCAAGAAGCCAAACTCAAGAACCCTCAATGCAGATGTCATTTTGTGGGGCGCGTTTGGGCCTCCGATGGCAGCCAGGTTTGGAGGAGGGGGCAGCTTTGGTCTGGGAGAAATCCTCGTCCTTATGGTATTTTTGTAGTCAAAAGCCCAGCACGGGCCGCAGGCTAGTTAGGCAAGTTGGCTTTGAAAGGAGGCACTTTTCCGCAAGAAGCCAAACTCAAGAGCCCACTTGGCAAATGTCATTTTGTAGGGCGCGTTTGGGCCTCCGATGGCAGCCAGGTTTGGAGGAGGGGGCAGCTTTGGTCTGGGAGAAATCCTTGTCCTTATGGAATTTTTGTAGCAAAAGCCCAGGACGGGCCGCAGGCAAGTTGGCTTTGAAAGGAGGCACTTCCACCCAAGAAGCCAAACTCAAGAGCCCACTTGGCAGGTGTCATTTTGTAGGGCACGTTTGGGCCTCCGATGGCAGCCAGGTTTGGAGGAGGGGGCAGCTTTGGTCTGGGAGGAATCCTCGTCCGTCTGGAATTTTTGTAGGCAAAAGCCCTGCATGGGCCGCCGGCAAGTTGACTCCGAAAGGAGGCAATTTTCCCCAAGAAGCCAAACTCAAGAACCCTCAATGCAGATGTCATTTTGTAGGGCGCGTTTGGGCCTCCGATGGTAGCCAGGTTTGGAGGAGGGGGCAGCTTTGGTCTGGGAGAAATCCTCGTCCTTCTGGAATTTTTGTAGCAAAAGCCCGGGACGGGACACAGGCAAGTTGGTTTTGAAAGGAGTCACTTTTCCCCAAGAAGCCAAACTCAAGAGCCCACTTGGCAGGTGTCATTTTGTAGGGCACGTTTGGGCCTCCGATGGCAGCCAGGTTTGGAGGAGGGGGCAGCTTTGGCCTGGGAGAAATCCTCGTCCTTCTGGAATTTTTGGAGGCAAAAGCCCAGGACGGGCCGCAGGCAAGTTAGGCAAGTTGGCTCCGAAAGGAGGCACTTTTCCCCAAGAAGCCAAACTCAAGAACCCTCAATGCAGATGTCATTTTGTGGGGCGCGTTTGGGCCTCCGATGGCAGCCAGGTTTGGAGGAGGGGGCAGCTTTGGCCTGGGAGAAATCCTCGTCCTTATGGAATTTTTGGAGGCAAAAGCCCAGGACGGGCCGCAGGCAAGTTGGTTTTGAAAGGAGTCACTTTTCCCCAAGAAGCCAAACTCAAGAGCCCACTTGGCAGGTGTCATTTTCTAGGGCGCGTTTGGGCCTCCGATGTCAGCCAGGTTTGGAGGAGGGGGCAGCTTTGGTCTGGGAGAAATCCTCGTCCTTATGGAATTTTTGTAGTCTAAAGCCCAGCACGGGCCGCAGGCTAGTTAGGCAAGTTGGCTTTGAAAGGAGGCACTTTTCCTCAGGAAGCCAATCTCAAGAGCCCACTTGGCAGATGTCATTTTGTAGGGCGCGTTTGGGCCTCCGATGGCAGCCAGGTTTGGAGGAGGGGGCAGCTTTGGTCTGGGAGAAATCCTCGTCCTTATGGAATTTTTGTAGGCAAAAGCCCAGGACCGGCCGCAGGCAAGTTGGCTTTGAAAGGAGGCACTTCCACCCAAGAAGCCAAACTCAAGAGCCCACTTGGCAGGTGTCATTTTGTAGGGCACGTTTGGGCCTCCGATGGCAGCCAGGTTTGGAGGAGGGGGCAGCTTTGGTCTGGGAGAAATCCTCGTCCTTATGGAATTTTTGTAGGCAAGAGCCCTGCATGGGCCGCAGGCAAGTTGACTCCGAAAAGAGGCACTTTTCCCCAGGAAGCCCAACTCAAGAACCCTCAATGCAGGTGTCATTTTGTGGGGCGCGTTTGGGCCTCCGATGGCAGCCAGGTTTGGAGGAGGGGGCAGCTTTGGTCTGGGAGAAATCCTCGTCCTTCTGGAATTTTTGGAGGCAAAAGCCCAGGACGGGCCGCAGGCAAGTTAGGCAAGTTGGCTCCGAAAGGAGGCACTTTTCCCCAAGAAGCCAAACTCAAGAGCCCACTTGGCAGATGTCATTTTGTGGGGCGCATTTGGGCCTCTGATGGCAGCCAGGTTTGGAGGAGGGGGCAGCTTTGGTCTGGGAGAAATCCTCGTCCTTATGGAATTTTTGTAGTCTAAAGCCCAGCACGGTCCGCAGGCTAGTTAGGCAAGTTGGCTTTGAAAGGAGGCACTTTCCCCCAAGAAGCCAAACTCAAGAGCCCACTTGGCAGGTGTCATTTTGTAGGGCGCGTTTGGGCCTCCAATGGCAGCCAGGTTTGGAGGAGGGGGCAGCTTTGGTCTGGGAGAAATCCTCGTCCTTATGGAATTTTTGTAGGCAAAAGCCCAGGACGGGCCGCAGGCAAGTCGGCTTTGAAAGGAGGTACTTCCACCCAAGAAGCCAAACTCAAGAGCCCACTTGGCAGGTGTCATTTTGTAGGGCACGTTTGGGCCTCCGATGTCAGCCAGGTTTGGAGGAGGGGGCAGCTTTGGTCTGGGAGAAATCCTCATCCTTATGGAATTTTTGTAGGCAAAAGCCCAGGACGGGCCGCAGGCAAGTTGGCTTTGAAAGGAGGTACTTCCACCCAAGAAGCCAAACTCAAGAGCCGACTTGGCAGGTGTCATTTTGTAGGGCACGTTTGGGCCTCCGATGGCAGCCAGGTTTGGAGGAGGGGGCAGCTTTGGTCTGGGAGAAATCCTCGTCCTTATGGAATTTTTGTAGCAAAAGCCCGGGACGGGACACAGGCAAGTTGGTTTTGAAAGGAGTCACTTTTCCCCAAGAAGCCAAACTCAAGAGCCCACTTGGCAGGTGTCATTTTGTAGGGCACGTTTGGGCCTCCGATGGCAGCCAGGTTTGGAGGAGGGGGCAGCTTTGGCCTGGGAGAAATCCTCGTCCTTATGGAATTTTTGGAGGCAAAAGCCCAGGACGGGCCGCAGGCAAGTTAGGCAAGTTGGCTCCGAAAGGAGGCACTTTTCCCCAAGAAGCCAAACTCAAGAACCCTCAATGCAGATGTCATTTTGTGGGGCGCGTTTGGGCCTCCGATGGCAGCCAGGTTTGGAGGAGGGGGCAGCTTTGGTCTGGGAGAAATCCTCGTCCTTCTGGAATTTTTGTAGCAAAAGCCCGGGACGGGACACAGGCAAGTTGGTTTTGAAAGGAGTCACTTTTCCCCAAGAAGCCAAACTCAAGAGCCCACTTGGCAGGTGTCATTTTGTAGGGCACGTTTGGGCCTCCGATGGCAGCCAGGTTTGGAGGAGGGGGCAGCTTTGGCCTGGGAGGAATCCTCGTCCTTCTGGAATTTTTGGAGGCAAAAGCCCAGGACGGGCCGCAGGCAAGTTAGGCAAGTTGGCTCCGAAAGGAGGCACTTTTCCCCAAGAAGCCAAACTCAAGAACCCTCAATGCAGATGTCATTTTGTGGGGCGCGTTTGGGCCTCCGATGGCAGCCAGGTTTGGAGGAGGGGGCAGCTTTGGTCTGGGAGAAATCCTCGTCCTTATGGAATTTTTGTAGTGAAAAGCCCAGCACGGGCCGCAGGCTAGTTAGGCAAGTTGGCTTTGAAAGGAGGCACTTTTCCGCAAGAAGCCAAACTCAAGAGCCCACTTGGCAAATGTCATTTTGTAGGGCGCGTTTGGGCCTCTGATGGCAGCCAGGTTTGGAGGAGGGGGCAGCTTTGGTCTGGGAGAAATCCTTGTCCTTATGGAATTTTTGTAGCAAAAGCCCAGGACGGGCCGCAGGCAAGTTGGCTTTGAAAGGAGGCACTTCCACCCAAGAAGCCAAACTCAAGAGCCCACTTGGCAGGTGTCATTTTGTAGGGCGCGTTTGGGCCTCCGATGGCAGCCAGGTTTGGAGGAGGGGGCAGCTTTGGTCTGGGAGAAATCCTCGTCCTTCTGGAATTTTTGGAGGCAAAAGCCCTGCATGGGCCGCCGGCAAGTTGACTCCGAAAGGAGGCACTTTTCCTCAAGAAGCCAAACTCAAGAGCCCGCTTGGCAGATGTCATTTTGTAGGGCGCGTTTGGGCCTCCGATGGCAGCCAGGTTTGGCGGAGGGGGCAGCTTTGGTCTGGGAGGAATCCTCGTCCTTATGGAATTTTTGTAGGCAAAAGCCCTGCATGGGCCGCCGGCAAGTTGACTCCGAAAGGAGGCAATTTTCCCCAAGAAGCCAAACTCAAGAGCCCACTTGGCAGGTGTCATTTTGTAGGGCGCGTTTGGGCCTCCGATGGCAGCCAGGTTTGGAGGAGGGGGCAGCTTTGGTCTGGGAGAAATCCTCGTCCTTATGGAATTTTTGTAGGCAAAACCCCTGCATGAGCCGCAGGCAAGTTGACTCCGAAAGGAGGCACTTTTCCCCAGAAAGCCAAACTCAAGAGCCCACTTGGCAGATGTCATTTTGTAGGGCGCGTTTGGGCTTCCGATGGCAGCCAGGTTTGGAGGAGGGGGCAGCTTTGGTCTGGGAGGAATCCTCGTCCTTATGGAATTTTTGTAGCAAAAGCCCGGGACGGGACGCAGGCAAGTTGGTTTTGAAAGGAGTCACTTTTCCCCAAGAAGCCAAACTCAAGAGCCCACTTGGCAGGTGTCATTTTCTAGGGCGCGTTTGGGCCTCCGATGGCAGCCAGGTTTGGAGGAGGGGGCAGCTTTGGTCTGGGAGAAATCCTCGTCCTTCTGGAATTTTTGTAGGCAAAAGCCCAGGACCGGCCGCAGGCAAGTTGGCTTTGAAAGGAGGCACTTCCACCCAAGAAGCCAAACTCAAGAGCCCACTTGGCAGGTGTCATTTTGTAGGGCACGTTTGGGCCTCCGATGGCAGCCAGGTTTGGAGGAGGGGGCAGCTTTGGTCTGGGAGAAATCCTCGTCCTTCTGGAATTTTTGTAGGCAAAAGTCCTGCATGGGCCGCAGGCAAGTTGACTCCGAAAAGAGGCACTTTTCCCCAGGAAGCCAAACTCAAGAACCCTCAATGCAGGTGTCATTTTGTGGGGCGCGTTTGGGCCTCCGATGGCAGCCAGGTTTGGAGGAGGGGGCAGCTTTGGTCTGGGAGAAATCCTCGTCCTTCTGGAATTTTTGGAGGCAAAAGCCCAGGACGGGCCGCAGGCAAGTTAGGCAAGTTGGCTCCAAAAGGAGGCACTTTTCCCCAAGAAGCCAAACTCAAGAGCCCACTTGGCAGATGTCATTTTGTGGGGCGCATTTGGGGCTCTGATGGCAGCCAGGTTTGGAGGAGGGGGCAGCTTTGGTCTGGGAGAAATCCTCGTCCTTATGGAATTTTTGTAGTCTAAAGCCCAGCACGGGCCGCAGGCTAATTAGGCAAGTTGGCTTTGAAAGGAGGCACTTTCCCCCAAGAAGCCAAACTCAAGAGCCCACTTGGCATGTGTCATTTTGTAGGGCGCGTTTGGGCCTCCAATGGCAGCCAGGTTTGGAGGAGGGGGCAGCTTTGGTCTGGGAGGAATCCTCGTCCTTATGGAATTTTTGTAGGCAAAAGCCCTGCATGGGCCGCAGGCAAGTTGGCTTTGAAAGGAGGTACTTCCACCCAAGAAGCCAAACTCAAGAGCCCACTTGGCAGGTGTCATTTTGTAGGGCACGTTTGGGCCTCCGATGGCAGCCAGGTTTGGAGGAGGGGGCAGCTTTGGTCTGGGAGAAATCCTCATCCTTATGGAATTTTTGTAGGCAAAAGCCCAGGACGGGCCGCAGGCAAGTTGGCTTTGAAAGGAGGTACTTCCACCCAAGAAGCCAAACTCAAGAGCCCACTTGGCAGATGTCATTTTGTAGGGCACGTTTGGGCCTCCGATGGCAGCCAGGTTTGGAGGAGGGGGCAGCTTTGGTCTGGGAGAAATCCTCGTCCTTATGGAATTTTTGTAGCAAAAGCCCGGGACGGGACACAGGCAAGTTGGTTTTGAAAGGAGTCACTTTTCCCCAAGAAGCCAAACTCAAGAGCCCACTTGGCAGGTGTCATTTTGTAGGGCACGTTTGGGCCTCCGATGGCAGCCAGGTTTGGAGGAGGGGGCAGCTTTGGCCTGGGAGAAATCCTCGTCCTTCTGGAATTTTTGTAGGCAAAAGCCCAGGACGGGCCGCAGGCAAGTTAGGCAAGTTGGCTCCGAAAGGAGGCACTTTTCCCCAAGAAGCCAAACTCAAGAACCCTCAATGCAGATGTCATTTTGTGGGGCGCGTTTGGGCCTCCGATGGCAGCCAGGTTTGGAGGAGGGGGCAGCTTTGGTCTGGGAGAAATCCTCGTCCTTATGGAATTTTTGTAGCAAAAGCCCGGGACGGGACACAGGCAAGTTGGTTTTGAAAGGAGTCACTTTTCCCCAAGAAGCCAAACTCAAGAGCCCACTTGGCAGGTGTCATTTTGTAGGGCACGTTTGGGCCTCCGATGGCAGCCAGGTTTGGAGGAGGGGGCAGCTTTGGTCTGGGAGAAATCCTCGTCCTTATGGAATTTTTGTAGTCTAAAGCCCAGCACGGGCCGCAGGCTAGTTAGGCAAGTTGGCTTTGAAAGGAGGCACTTTTCCGCAAGAAGCCAAACTCAAGAGCCCACTTGGCAGGTGTCATTTTGTAGGGCGCGTTTGGGCCTCCGATGGCAGCCAGGTTTGGAGGAGGGGGCAGCTTTGGTCTGGGAGAAATCCTTGTCCTTATGGAATTTTTGTAGCAAAAGCCCAGGACGGGCCGCAGGCAAGTTGGCTTTGAAAGGAGGCACTTCCACCCAAGAAGCCAAACTCAAGAGCCCACTTGGCAGGTGTCATTTTGTAGGGCACGTTTGGGCCTCCGATGGCAGCCAGGTTTGGAGGAGGGGGCAGCTTTGGTCTGGGAGGAATCCTCGTCCTTATGGAATTTTTGTAGGCAAAAGCCCTGCATGGGCCGCCGGCAAGTTGACTCCGAAAGGAGGCAATTTTCCTCAAGAAGCCAAACTCAAGAGCCCGCTTGGCAGATGTCATTTTGTAGGGCGCGTTTGGGCCTCCGATGGCAGCCAGGTTTGGCGGAGGGGGCAGCTTTGGTCTGGGAGGAATCCTCGTCCTTATGGAATTTTTGTAGGCAAAAGCCCTGCATGGGCCGCCGGCAAGTTGACTCCGAAAGGAGGCAATTTTCCCCAAGAAGCCAAACTCAAGAGCCCACTTGGCAGGTGTCATTTTGTAGGGCGCGTTTGGGCCTCCGATGGCAGCCAGGTTTGGAGGAGGGGGCAGCTTTGGTCTGGGAGAAATCCTCGTCCTTATGGAATTTTTGTAGGCAAAACCCCTGCATGAGCCGCAGGCAAGTTGACTCCGAAAGGAGGCACTTTTCCCCAAGAAGCCAAACTCAAGAGCCCACTTGGCAGGTGTCATTTTGTAGGGCGCGTTTGGGCCTCCGATGGCAGCCAGGTTTGGAGGAGGGGGCAGCTTTGGTCTGGGAGGAATCCTCGTCCTTATGGAATTTTTGTAGTGAAAAGCCCAGCACGGGCCGCAGGCAAGTTGGTTTTGAAAGGAGTCACTTTTCCCCAAGAAGCCAAACTCAAGAGCCCACTTGGCAGGTGTCATTTTCTAGGGCGCGTTTGGGCCTCCGATGTCAGCCAGGTTTGGAGGAGGGGGCAGCATTGGTCTGGCAGAAATCCTCGTCCTTATGGAATTTTTGTAGTCTAAAGCCCAGCACGGGCCGCAGGCTAGTTAGGCAAGTTGGCTTTGAAAGGAGGCACTTTTCCGCAAGAAGCCAATCTCAAGAGCCCACTTGGCAGATGTCATTTTGTAGGGCGCGTTTGGGCCTCCGATGGCAGCCAGGTTTGGAGGAGGGGGCAGCTTTGGTCTGGGAGAAATCCTCGTCCTTCTGGAATTTTTGTAGGCAAAAGCCCAGGACCGGCCGCAGGCAAGTTGGTTTTGAAAGGAGGCACTTCCACCCAAGAAGCCAAACTCAAGAGCCCACTTGGCAGGTGTCATTTTGTAGGGCACGTTTGGGCCTCCGATGGCAGCCAGGTTTGGAGGAGGGGGCAGCTTTGGTCTGGGAGAAATCCTCGTCCGTCTGGAATTTTTGTAGGCTAAAGCCCTGCATGGGCCGCAGGCAAGTTGACTCCGAAAAGAGGCACTTTTCCCCAGGAAGCCAAACTCAAGAACCCTCAATGCAGGTGTCATTTTGTGGGGCGCGTTTGGGCCTCCGATGGCAGCCAGGTTTGGAGGAGGGGGCAGCTTTGGTCTGGGAGAAATCCTCGTCCTTCTGGAATTTTTGGAGGCAAAAGCCCAGGACGCGCCGCAGGCAAGTTAGGCAAGTTGGCTCCGAAAGGAGGCACTTTTCCCCAAGAAGCCAAACTCAAGAGCCCACTTGGCAGATGTCATTTTGTGGGGCGCATTTGGGCCTCTGATGGCAGCCAGGTTTGGAGGAGGGGGCAGCTTTGGTCTGGGAGAAATCCTCGTCCTTATGGAATTTTTGTAGTCTAAAGCCCAGCACGGGCCGCAGGCTAGTTAGGCAAGTTGGCTTTGAAAGGAGGCACTTTCCCCCAAGAAGCCAAACTCAAGAGCCCACTTGGCATGTGTCATTTTGTAGGGCGCGTTTGGGCCTCCAATGGCAGCCAGGTTTGGAGGAGGGGGCAGCTTTGGTCTGGGAGAAATCCTCGTCCTTATGGAATTTTTGTAGGCAAAAGCCCAGGACGGGCCGCAGGCAAGTTGGCTTTGAAAGGAGGTACTTCCACCCAAGAAGCCAAACTCAAGAGCCCACTTGGCAGGTGTCATTTTGTAGGGCACGTTTGGGCCTCCGATGGCAGCCAGGTTTGGAGGAGGGGGCAGCTTTGGTCTGGGAGAAATCCTCATCCTTATGGAATTTTTGTAGGCAAAAGCCCAGGACGGGCCGCAGGCAAGTTGGCTTTGAAAGGAGGTACTTCCACCCAAGAAGCCAAACTCAAGAGCCCACTTGGCAGATGTCATTTTGTAGGGCACGTTTGGGCCTCCGATGGCAGCCAGGTTTGGAGGAGGGGGCAGCTTTGGTCTGGGAGAAATCCTCGTCCTTATGGAATTTTTGTAGCAAAACCCCGGGACGGGACACAGGCAAGTTGGTTTTGAAAGGAGTCACTTTTCCCCAAGAAGCCAAACTCACGAGCCCACTTGGCAGGTGTCATTTTGTAGGGCACGTTTGGGCCTCCGATGGCAGCCAGGTTTGGAGGAGGGGGCAGCTTTGGCCTGGGAGAAATCCTCGTCCTTATGGAATTTTTGGAGGCAAAAGCCCAGGACGGGCCGCAGGCAAGTTAGGCAAGTTGGCTCCGAAAGGAGGCACTTTTCCCCAAGAAGCCAAACTCAAGAACCCTCAATGCAGATGTCATTTTGTGGGGCGCGTTTGGGCCTCCGATGGCAGCCAGGTTTGGAGGAGGGGGCAGCTTTGGTCTGGGAGAAATCCTCGTCCTTATGGTATTTTTGTAGTCAAAAGCCCAGCACGGGCCGCAGGCTAGTTAGGCAAGTTGGCTTTGAAAGGAGGCACTTTTCCGCAAGAAGCCAAACTCAAGAGCCCACTTGGCAAATGTCATTTTGTAGGGCGCGTTTGGGCCTCCGATGGCAGCCAGGTTTGGAGGAGGGGGCAGCTTTGGTCTGGGAGAAATCCTTGTCCTTATGGAATTTTTGTAGCAAAAGCCCAGGACGGGCCGCAGGCAAGTTGGCTTTGAAAGGAGGCACTTCCACCCAAGAAACCAAACTCAAGAGCCCACTTGGCAGGTGTCATTTTGTAGGGCACGTTTGGGCCTCCGATGGCAGCCAGGTTTGGAGGAGGGGGCAGCTTTGGTCTGGGAGGAATCCTCGTCCGTCTGGAATTTTTGTAGGCAAAAGCCCTGCATGGGCCGCCGGCAAGTTGACTCCGAAAGGAGGCAATTTTCCCCAAGAAGCCAAACTCAAGAGCCCACTTGGCAGATGTCATTTTGTAGGGCGCGTTTGGGCCTCCGATGGCAGCCAGGTTTGGCGGAGGGGGCAGCTTTGGTCTGGGAGAAATCCTCGTCCTTATGGAATTTTTGTAGGCAAAAGCCATGCATGGGCCGCCGGCAAGTTGACTCCGAAAGGAGGCAATTTTCCCCAAGAAGCCAAACTCAAGAGCCCACTTGGCAGGTGTCATTTTGTAGGGCGCGTTTGGGCCTCCGATGGCAGCCAGGTTTGGAGGAGGGGGCAGCTTTGGTCTGGGAGAAATCCTCGTCCTTATGGAATTTTTGTAGGCAAAACCCCTGCATGAGCCGCAGGCAAGTTGACTCCGAAAGGAGGCACTTTTCCCCAGAAAGCCAAACTCAAGAGCCCACTTGGCAGATGTCATTTTGTAGGGCGCGTTTGGGCTTCCGATGGCAGCCAGGTTTGGAGGAGGGGGCAGCTTTGGTCTGGGAGGAATCCTCGTCCTTATGGAATTTTTGTAGCAAAAGCCCGGGACGGGACGCAGGCAAGTTGGTTTTGAAAGGAGTCACTTTTCCCCAAGAAGCCAAACTCAAGAGCCCACTTGGCAGGTGTCATTTTCTAGGGCGCGTTTGGGCCTCCGATGTCAGCCAGGTTTGGAGGAGGGGGCAGCTTTGGTCTGGGAGAAATCCTCGTCCTTATGGAATTTTTGTAGTCTAAAGCCCAGCACGGGCTGCAGGCTAGTTAGGCAAGTTGGCTTTGAAAGGAGGCACTTTTCCCCAAGAAGCCAATCTCAAGAGCCCACTTGGCAGATGTCATTTTGTAGGGCGCGTTTGGGCCTCCGATGGCAGCCAGGTTTGGAGGAGGGAGCAGCTTTGGTCTGGGAGAAATCCTCGTCCTTATGGAATTTTTGTAGGCAAAAGCCCAGGACCGGCCGCAGGCAAGTTGGCTTTGAAAGGAGGCACTTCCACCCAAGAAGCCAAACTCAAGAGCCCACTTGGCAGGTGTCATTTTGTAGGGCACGTTTGGGCCTCCGATGGCAGCCAGGTTTGGAGGAGGGGGCAGCTTTGGTCTGGGAGAAATCCTCGTCCGTCTGGAATTTTTGTAGGCTAAAGCCCTGCATGGGCCGCAGGCAAGTTGACTCCGAACAGAGGCACTTTTCCCCAGGAAGCCAAACTCAAGAACCCTCAATGCAGGTGTCATTTTGTGGGGCGCGTTTGGGCCTCCGATGGCAGCCAGGTTTGGAGGAGGGGGCAGCTTTGGTCTGGGAGAAATCCTCGTCCTTCTGGAATTTTTGGAGGCAAAAGCCCAGGACGGGCCGCAGGCAAGTTAGGCAAGTTGGCTCCGAAAGGAGGCACTTTTCCCCAAGAAGCCAAACTCAAGAGCCCACTTGGCAGATGTCATTTTGTGGGGCGCATTTGGGCCTCTGATGGCAGCCAGGTTTGGAGGAGGGGGCAGCTTTGGTCTGGGAGAAATCCTCGTCCTTATGGAATTTTTGTAGTCTAAAGCCCAGCACGGGCCGCAGGCTAGTTAGGCAAGTTGGCTTTGAAAGGAGGCACTTTCCCCCAAGAAGCCAAACTCAAGAGCCCACTTGGCATGTGTCATTTTGTAGGGCGCGTTTGGGCCTCCAATGGCAGCCAGGTTTGGAGGAGGGGGCAGCTTTGGTCTGGGAGAAATCCTCGTCCTTATGGAATTTTTGTAGGCAAAAGCCCAGGACGGGCCGCAGGCAAGTTGGCTTTGAAAGGAGGTACTTCCACCCAAGAAGCCAAACTCAAGAGCCCACTTGGCAGGTGTCATTTTGTAGGGCACGTTTGGGCCTCCGATGGCAGCCAGGTTTGGAGGAGGGGGCAGCTTTGGTCTGGGAGAAATCCTCGTCCTTCTGGAATTTTTGGAGGCAAAAGCCCAGGACGGGCCGCAGGCAAGTTGGCTTTGAAAGGAGGTACTTCCACCCAAGAAGCCAAACTCAAGAGCCCACTTGGCAGATGTCATTTTGTAGGGCACGTTTGGGCCTCCGATGGCAGCCAGGTTTGGAGGAGGGGGCAGCTTTGGTCTGGGAGAAATCCTCGTCCTTCTGGAATTTTTGTAGCAAAAGCCCGGGACGGGACACAGGCAAGTTGGTTTTGAAAGGAGTCACTTTTCCCCAAGAAGCCAAACTCAAGAGCCCACTTGGCAGGTGTCATTTTGTAGGGCACGTTTGGGCCTCCGATGGCAGCCAGGTTTGGAGGAGGGGGCAGCTTTGGCCTGGGAGAAATCCTCGTCCTTATGGAATTTTTGGAGGCAAAAGCCCAGGACGGGCCGCAGGCAAGTTAGGCAAGTTGGCTCCGAAAGGAGGCACTTTTCCCCAAGAAGCCAAACTCAAGAACCCTCAATGCAGATGTCATTTTGTGGGGCGCGTTTGGGCCTCCGATGGCAGCCAGGTTTGGAGGAGGGGGCAGCTTTGGTCTGGGAGAAATCCTCGTCCTTATGGAATTTTTGTAGCAAAAGCCCGGGACGGGACACAGGCAAGTTGGTTTTGAAAGGAGTCACTTTTCCCCAAGAAGCCAAACTCAAGAGCCCACTTGGCAGGTGTCATTTTGTAGGGCACGTTTGGGCCTCCGATGGCAGCCAGGTTTGGAGGAGGGGGCAGCTTTGGTCTGGGAGAAATCCTCATCCTTATGGAATTTTTGCAGGCAAAAGCCCAGGACGGGCCGCAGGCAAGTTGGCTTTGAAAGGAGGTACTTCCACCCAAGAAGCCAAACTCAAGAGCCCACTTGGCAGATGTCATTTTGTAGGGCACGTTTGGGCCTCCGATGGCAGCCAGGTTTGGAGGAGGGGGCAGCTTTGGTCTGGGAGAAATCCTCGTCCTTATGGAATTTTTGTAGCAAAACCCCGGGACGGGACACAGGCAAGTTGGTTTTGAAAGGAGTCACTTTTCCCCAAGAAGCCAAACTCAAGAGCCCACTTGGCAGGTGTCATTTTGTAGGGCACGTTTGGGCCTCCGATGGCAGCCAGGTTTGGAGGAGGGGGCAGCTTTGGCCTGGGAGAAATCCTCGTCCTTATGGAATTTTTGGAGGCAAAAGCCCAGGACGGGCCGCAGGCAAGTTAGGCAAGTTGGCTCCGAAAGGAGGCACTTTTCCCCAAGAAGCCAAACTCAAGAACCCTCAATGCAGATGTCATTTTGTGGGGCGCGTTTGGGCCTCCGATGGCAGCCAGGTTTGGAGGAGTGGGCAGCTTTGGTCTGGGAGAAATCCTCGTCCTTATGGTATTTTTGTAGTCAAAAGCCCAGCACGGGCCGCAGGCTAGTTAGGCAAGTTGGCTTTGAAAGGAGGCACTTTTCCGCAAGAAGCCAAACTCAAGAGCCCACTTGGCAAATGTCATTTTGTAGGGCGCGTTTGGGCCTCCGATGGCAGCCAGGTTTGGAGGAGGGGGCAGCTTTGGTCTGGGAGAAATCCTTGTCCTTATGGAATTTTTGTAGCAAAAGCCCAGGACGGGCCGCAGGCAAGTTGGCTTTGAAAGGAGGCACTTCCACCCAAGAAACCAAACTCAAGAGCCCACTTGGCAGGTGTCATTTTGTAGGGCACGTTTGGGCCTCCGATGGCAGCCAGGTTTGGAGGAGGGGGCAGCTTTGGTCTGGGAGGAATCCTCGTCCGTCTGGAATTTTTGTAGGCAAAAGCCCTGCATGGGCCGCCGGCAAGTTGACTCCGAAAGGAGGCAATTTTCCCCAAGAAGCCAAACTCAAGAGCCCACTTGGCAGATGTCATTTTGTAGGGCGCGTTTGGGCCTCCGATGGCAGCCAGGTTTGGCGGAGGGGGCAGCTTTGGTCTGGGAGGAATCCTCGTCCTTATGGAATTTTTGTAGGCAAAAGCCATGCATGGGCCGCCGGCAAGTTGACTCCGAAAGGAGGCAATTTTCCCCAAGAAGCCAAACTCAAGAGCCCACTTGGCAGGTGTCATTTTGTAGGGCGCGTTTGGGCCTCCGATGGCAGCCAGGTTTGGAGGAGGGGGCAGCTTTGGTCTGGGAGAAATCCTCGTCCTTATGGAATTTTTGTAGGCAAAACCCCTGCATGAGCCGCAGGCAAGTTGACTCCGAAAGGAGGCACTTTTCCCCAGAAAGCCAAACTCAAGAGCCCACTTGGCAGATGTCATTTTGTAGGGCGCGTTTGGGCTTCCGATGGCAGCCAGGTTTGGAGGAGGGGGCAGCTTTGGTCTGGGAGGAATCCTCGTCCTTATGGAATTTTTGTAGCAAAAGCCCGGGACGGGACGCAGGCAAGTTGGTTTTGAAAGGAGTCACTTTTCCCCAAGAAGCCAAACTCAAGAGCCCACTTGGCAGGTGTCATTTTCTAGGGCGCGTTTGGGCCTCCGATGTCAGCCAGGTTTGGAGGAGGGGGCAGCTTTGGTCTGGGAGAAATCCTCGTCCTTATGGAATTTTTGTAGTCTAAAGCCCAGCACGGGCTGCAGGCTAGTTAGGCAAGTTGGCTTTGAAAGGAGGCACTTTTCCTCAAGAAGCCAATCTCAAGAGCCCACTTGGCAGATGTCATTTTGTAGGGCGCGTTTGGGCCTCCGATGGCAGCCAGGTTTGGAGGAGGGAGCAGCTTTGGTCTGGGAGAAATCCTCGTCCTTATGGAATTTTTGTAGGCAAAAGCCCAGGACCGGCCGCAGGCAAGTTGGCTTTGAAAGGAGGCACTTCCACCCAAGAAGCCAAACTCAAGAGCCCACTTGGCAGGTGTCATTTTGTAGGGCACGTTTGGGCCTCCGATGGCAGCCAGGTTTGGAGGAGGGGGCAGCTTTGGTTTGGGAGAAATCCTCGTCCGTCTGGAATTTTTGTAGGCTAAAGCCCTGCATGGGCCGCAGGCAAGTTGACTCCGAAAAGAGGCACTTTTCCCCAGGAAGCCAAACTCAAGAACCCTCAATGCAGGTGTCATTTTGTGGGGCGCGTTTGGGCCTCCGATGGCAGCCAGGTTTGGAGGAGGGGGCAGCTTTGGTCTGGGAGAAATCCTCGTCCTTCTGGAATTTTTGGAGGCAAAAGCCCAGGACGGGCCGCAGGCAAGTTAGGCAAGTTGGCTCCGAAAGGAGGCACTTTCCCCCAAGAAGCCAAACTCAAGAGCCCACTTGGCAGATGTCATTTTGTGGGGCGCATTTGGGCCTCTGATGGCAGCCAGGTTTGGAGGAGGGGGCAGCTTTGGTCTGGGAGAAATCCTCGTCCTTATGGAATTTTTGTAGTCTAAAGCCCAGCACGGGCCGCAGGCTAGTTAGGCAAGTTGGCTTTGAAAGGAGGCACTTTCCCCCAAGAAGCCAAACTCAAGAGCCCACTTGGCATGTGTCATTTTGTAGGGCGCGTTTGGGCCTCCGATGGCAGCCAGGTTTGGAGGAGGGGGCAGCTTTGGTCTGGGAGAAATCCTCGTCCTTATGGAATTTTTGTAGGCAAAAGCCCAGGACGGGCCGCAGGCAAGTTGGCTTTGAAAGGAGGTACTTCCACCCAAGAAGCCAAACTCAAGAGCCCACTTGGCAGGTGTCATTTTGTAGGGCACGTTTGGGCCTCCGATGGCAGCCAGGTTTGGAGGAGGGGGCAGATTTGGTCTGGGAGAAATCCTCATCCTTATGGAATTTTTGTAGGCAAAAGCCCAGCACGGGCCGCAGGCAAGTTGGCTTTGAAAGGAGGTACTTCCACCCAAGAAGCCAAACTCAAGAGCCCACTTGGCAGATGTCATTTTGTAGGGCACGTTTGGGCCTCCGATGGCAGCCAGGTTTGGAGGAGGGGGCAGCTTTGGTCTGGGAGAAATCCTCGTCCTTATGGAATTTTTGTAGCAAAAGCCCGGGACGGGACACAGGCAAGTTGGTTTTGAAAGGAGTCACTTTTCCCCAAGAAGCCAAACTCAAGAGCCCACTTGGCAGGTGTCATTTTGTAGGGCACGTTTGGGCCTCCGATGGCAGCCAGGTTTGGAGGAGGGGGCAGCTTTGGCCTGGGAGAAATCCTCGTCCTTATGGAATTTTTGGAGGCAAAAGCCCAGGACGGGCCGCAGGCAAGTTAGGCAAGTTGGCTCCGAAAGGAGGCACTTTTCCCCAAGAAGCCAAACTCAAGAACCCTCAATGCAGATGTCATTTTGTGGGGCGCGTTTGGGCCTCCGATGGCAGCCAGGTTTGGAGGAGGGGGCAGCTTTGGTCTGGGAGAAATCCTCGTCCTTATGGAATTTTTGTAGCAAAAGCCCGGGACGGGACACAGGCAAGTTGGTTTTGAAAGGAGTCACTTTTCCCCAAGAAGCCAAACTCAAGAGCCCACTTGGCAGGTGTCATTTTGTAGGGCACGTTTGGGCCTCCGATGGCAGCCAGGTTTGGAGGAGGGGGCAGCTTTGGCCTGGGAGAAATCCTCGTCCTTCTGGAATTTTTGTAGGCAAAAGCCCAGGACGGGCCGCAGGCAAGTTAGGCAAGTTGGCTCCGAAAGGAGGCACTTTTCCCCAAGAAGCCAAACTCAAGAACCCTCAATGCAGATGTCATTTTGTGGGGCGCGTTTGGGCCTCCGATGGCAGCCAGGTTTGGAGGAGGGGGCAGCTTTGGTCTGGGAGAAATCCTCGTCCTTATGGAATTTTTGTAGTCAAAAGCCCAGCACGGGCCGCAGGCTAGTTAGGCAAGTTGGCTTTGAAAGGAGGCACTTTTCCGCAAGAAGCCAAACTCAAGAGCCCACTTGGCAAATGTCATTTTGTAGGGCGCGTTTGGGCCTCCGATGGCAGCCAGGTTTGGAGGAGGGGGCAGCTTTGGTCTGGGAGAAATCCTTGTCCTTATGGAATTTTTGTAGCAAAAGCCCAGGACGGGCCGCAGGCAAGTTGGCTTTGAAAGGAGGCACTTCCACCCAAGAAGCCAAACTCAAGAGCCCACTTGGCAGGTGTCATTTTGTAGGGCACGTTTGGGCCTCCGATGGCAGCCAGGTTTGGAGGAGGGGGCAGCTTTGGTCTGGGAGAAATCCTCGTCCTTCTGGAATTTTTGTAGGCAAAAGCCCTGCATGGGCCGCAGGCAAGTTGACTCCGAAAGGAGGCACTTTTCCCCAGGAAGCCAAACTCAAGAACCCTCAATGCAGGTGTCATTTTGTGGGGCGCGTTTGGGCCTCCGATGGCAGCCAGGTTTGGAGGAGGGGGCAGCTTTGGTCTGGGAGAAATCCTCGTCCTTCTGGAATTTTTGGAGGCAAAAGCCCAGGACGGGCCGCAGGCAAGTTAGGCAATTTGGCTCCGAAAGGAGGCACTTTTCCCCAAGAAGCCAAACTCAAGAGCCCACTTGGCAGGTGTCATTTTGTAGGGCGCGTTTGGGCCTCCAATGGCAGCCAGGTTTGGAGGAGGGGGCAGCTTTGGTCTGGGAGAAATCCTCGTCCTTATGGAATTTTTGTAGTCTAAAGCCCAGCACGGGCCGCAGGCTAGTTAGGCAAGTTGGCTTTGAAAGGAGGCACTTTTCCTCAAGAAGCCAATCTCAAGAGCCCACTTGGCAGATGTCATTTTGTAGGGCGCGTTTGGGCCTCCGATGGCAGCCAGGTTTGGAGGAGGGAGCAGCTTTGGTCTGGGAGAAATCCTCGTCCTTATGGAATTTTTGTAGGCAAAAGCCCAGGACCGGCCGCAGGCAAGTTGGCTTTGAAAGGAGGCACTTCCACCCAAGAAGCCAAACTCAAGAGCCCACTTGGCAGGTGTCATTTTGTAGGGCACGTTTGGGCCTCCGATGGCAGCCAGGTTTGGAGGAGGGGGCAGCTTTGGTCTGGGAGAAATCCTCGTCCGTCTGGAATTTTTGTAGGCAAAAGCCCTGCATGGGCCGCAGGCAAGTTGACTCCGAAAAGAGGCACTTTTCCCCAGGAAGCCAAACTCAAGAACCCTCAATGCAGGTGTCATTTTGTGGGGCGCGTTTGGGCCTCCGATGGCAGCCAGGTTTGGAGGAGGGGGCAGCTTTGGTCTGGGAGAAATCCTCGTCCTTATGGAATTTTTGTAGGCAAAACCCCTGCATGAGCCGCAGGCAAGTTGACTCCGAAAGGAGGCACTTTTCCCCAGAAAGCCAAACTCAAGAGCCCACTTGGCAGATGTCATTTTGTAGGGCGCGTTTGGGCTTCCGATGGCAGCCAGGTTTGGAGGAGGGGGCAGCTTTGGTCTGGGAGGAATCCTCGTCCTTATGGAATTTTTGTAGCAAAAGCCCGGGACGGGACGCAGGCAAGTTGGTTTTGAAAGGAGTCACTTTTCCCCAAGAAGCCAAACTCAAGAGCCCACTTGGCAGGTGTCATTTTGTAGGGCGCGTTTGGGCCTCCGATGTCAGCCAGGTTTGGAGGAGGGGGCAGCTTTGGTCTGGGAGAAATCCTCGTCCTTATGGAATTTTTGTAGTCTAAAGCCCAGCACGGGCTGCAGGCTAGTTAGGCAAGTTGGCTTTGAAAGGAGGCACTTTTCCTCAAGAAGCCAATCTCAAGAGCCCACTTGGCAGATGTCATTTTGTAGGGCGCGTTTGGGCCTCCGATGGCAGCCAGGTTTGGAGGAGGGAGCAGCTTTGGTCTGGGAGAAATCCTCGTCCTTATGGAATTTTTGTAGGCAAAAGCCCAGGACCTGCCGCAGGCAAGTTGGCTTTGAAAGGAGGCACTTCCACCCAAGAAGCCAAACTCAAGAGCCCACTTGGCAGGTGTCATTTTGTAGGGCACGTTTGGGCCTCCGATGGCAGCCAGGTTTGGAGGAGGGGGCAGCTTTGGTCTGGGAGAAATCCTCGTCCTTCTGGAATTTTTGTAGGCTAAAGCCCTGCATGGGCCGCAGGCAAGTTGACTCCGAAAAGAGGCACTTTTCCCCAGGAAGCCAAACTCAAGAACCCTCAATGCAGGTGTCATTTTGTGGGGCGCGTTTGGGCCTCCGATGGCAGCCAGGTTTGGAGGAGGGGGCAGCTTTGGTCTGGGAGAAATCCTCGTCCTTCTGGAATTTTTGGAGGCAAAAGCCCAGGACGGGCCGCAGGCAAGTTAGGCAAGTTGGCTCCGAAAGGAGGCACTTTTCCCCAAGAAGCCAAACTCAAGAGCCCACTTGGCAGATGTCATTTTGTGGGGCGCATTTGGGCCTCTGATGGCAGCCAGGTTTGGAGGAGGGGGCAGCTTTGGTCTGGGAGAAATCCTCGTCCTTATGGAATTTTTGTAGTCTAAAGCCCAGCACGGGCCGCAGGCTAGTTAGGCAAGTTGGCTTTGAAAGGAGGCACTTTCCCCCAAGAAGCCAAACTCAAGAGCCCACTTGGCATGTGTCATTTTGTAGGGCGCGTTTGGGCCTCCAATGGCAGCCAGGTTTGGAGGAGGGGGCAGCTTTGGTCTGGGAGAAATCCTCGTCCTTATGGAATTTTTGTAGGCAAAAGCCCAGCACGGGCCGCAGGCAAGTTGGCTTTGAAAGGAGGTACTTCCACCCAAGAAGCCAAACTCAAGAGCCCACTTGGCAGGTGTCATTTTGTAGGGCACGTTTGGGCCTCCGATGGCAGCCAGGTTTGGAGGAGGGGGCAGCTTTGGTCTGGGAGAAATCCTCGTCCTTCTGGAATTTTTGTAGGCAAAAGCCCTGCATGGGCCGCAGGCAAGTTGACTCCGAAAGGAGGCACTTTTCCCCAGGAAGCCAAACTCAAGAACCCTCAATGCAGGTGTCATTTTGTGGGGCGCGTTTGGGCCTCCGATGGCAGCCAGGTTTGGAGGAGGGGGCAGCTTTGGTCTGGGAGAAATCCTCGTCCTTCTGGAATTTTTGGAGGCAAAAGCCCAGGACGGGCCGCAGGCAAGTTAGGCAATTTGGCTCCGAAAGGAGGCACTTTTCCCCAAGAAGCCAAACTCAAGAGCCCACTTGGCAGGTGTCATTTTGTAGGGCGCGTTTGGGCCTCCAATGGCAGCCAGGTTTGGAGGAGGGGGCAGCTTTGGTCTGGGAGAAATCCTCGTCCTTATGGAATTTTTGTAGTCTAAAGCCCAGCACGGGCCGCAGGCTAGTTAGGCAAGTTGGCTTTGAAAGGAGGCACTTTTCCT
Organism: Cinclus cinclus; assembly: GCF_963662255.1. NCBI lineage: Eukaryota > Metazoa > Chordata > Aves > Passeriformes > Cinclidae > Cinclus > Cinclus cinclus. Next base: position 7,971,168 of record NC_085071.1, on the reverse strand, counting down.
CAAGAAGCCAATCTCAAGAGCCCACTTGGCAGATGTCATTTTGTAGGGCGCGTTTGGGCCTCCGATGGCAGCCAGGTTTGGAGGAGGGAGCAGCTTTGGTCTGGGAGAAATCCTCGTCCTTATGGAATTTTTGTAGGCAAAAGCCCAGGACCGGCCGCAGGCAAGTTGGCTTTGAAAGGAGGCACTTCCACCCAAGAAGCCAAACTCAAGAGCCCACTTGGCAGGTGTCATTTTGTAGGGCACGTTTGGGCCTCCGATGGCAGCCAGGTTTGGAGGAGGGGGCAGCTTTGGTCTGGGAGAAATCCTCGTCCGTCTGGAATTTTTGTAGGCAAAAGCCCTGCATGGGCCGCAGGCAAGTTGACTCCGAAAAGAGGCACTTTTCCCCAGGAAGCCAAACTCAAGAACCCTCAATGCAGGTGTCATTTTGTGGGGCGCGTTTGGGCCTCCGATGGCAGCCAGGTTTGGAGGAGGGGGCAGCTTTGGTCTGGGAGAAATCCTCGTCCTTATGGAATTTTTGTAGGCAAAACCCCTGCATGAGCCGCAGGCAAGTTGACTCCGAAAGGAGGCACTTTTCCCCAGAAAGCCAAACTCAAGAGCCCACTTGGCAGATGTCATTTTGTAGGGCGCGTTTGGGCTTCCGATGGCAGCCAGGTTTGGAGGAGGGGGCAGCTTTGGTCTGGGAGGAATCCTCGTCCTTATGGAATTTTTGTAGCAAAAGCCCGGGACGGGACGCAGGCAAGTTGGTTTTGAAAGGAGTCACTTTTCCCCAAGAAGCCAAACTCAAGAGCCCACTTGGCAGGTGTCATTTTGTAGGGCGCGTTTGGGCCTCCGATGTCAGCCAGGTTTGGAGGAGGGGGCAGCTTTGGTCTGGGAGAAATCCTCGTCCTTATGGAATTTTTGTAGTCTAAAGCCCAGCACGGGCTGCAGGCTAGTTAGGCAAGTTGGCTTTGAAAGGAGGCACTTTTCCTCAAGAAGCCAATCTCAAGAGCCCACTTGGCAGATGTCATTTTGTAGGGCGCGTTTGGGCCTCCGATGGCAGCCAGGTTTGGAGGAGGGAGCAGCTTTGGTCTGGGAGAAATCCTCGTCCTTATGGAATTTTTGTAGGCAAAAGCCCAGGACCTGCCGCAGGCAAGTTGGCTTTGAAAGGAGGCACTTCCACCCAAGAAGCCAAACTCAAGAGCCCACTTGGCAGGTGTCATTTTGTAGGGCACGTTTGGGCCTCCGATGGCAGCCAGGTTTGGAGGAGGGGGCAGCTTTGGTCTGGGAGAAATCCTCGTCCTTCTGGAATTTTTGTAGGCTAAAGCCCTGCATGGGCCGCAGGCAAGTTGACTCCGAAAAGAGGCACTTTTCCCCAGGAAGCCAAACTCAAGAACCCTCAATGCAGGTGTCATTTTGTGGGGCGCGTTTGGGCCTCCGATGGCAGCCAGGTTTGGAGGAGGGGGCAGCTTTGGTCTGGGAGAAATCCTCGTCCTTCTGGAATTTTTGGAGGCAAAAGCCCAGGACGGGCCGCAGGCAAGTTAGGCAAGTTGGCTCCGAAAGGAGGCACTTTTCCCCAAGAAGCCAAACTCAAGAGCCCACTTGGCAGATGTCATTTTGTGGGGCGCATTTGGGCCTCTGATGGCAGCCAGGTTTGGAGGAGGGGGCAGCTTTGGTCTGGGAGAAATCCTCGTCCTTATGGAATTTTTGTAGTCTAAAGCCCAGCACGGGCCGCAGGCTAGTTAGGCAAGTTGGCTTTGAAAGGAGGCACTTTCCCCCAAGAAGCCAAACTCAAGAGCCCACTTGGCATGTGTCATTTTGTAGGGCGCGTTTGGGCCTCCAATGGCAGCCAGGTTTGGAGGAGGGGGCAGCTTTGGTCTGGGAGAAATCCTCGTCCTTATGGAATTTTTGTAGGCAAAAGCCCAGCACGGGCCGCAGGCAAGTTGGCTTTGAAAGGAGGTACTTCCACCCAAGAAGCCAAACTCAAGAGCCCACTTGGCAGGTGTCATTTTGTAGGGCACGTTTGGGCCTCCGATGGCAGCCAGGTTTGGAGGAGGGGGCAGCTTTGGTCTGGGAGAAATCCTCGTCCTTCTGGAATTTTTGTAGGCAAAAGCCCTGCATGGGCCGCAGGCAAGTTGACTCCGAAAGGAGGCACTTTTCCCCAGGAAGCCAAACTCAAGAACCCTCAATGCAGGTGTCATTTTGTGGGGCGCGTTTGGGCCTCCGATGGCAGCCAGGTTTGGAGGAGGGGGCAGCTTTGGTCTGGGAGAAATCCTCGTCCTTCTGGAATTTTTGGAGGCAAAAGCCCAGGACGGGCCGCAGGCAAGTTAGGCAATTTGGCTCCGAAAGGAGGCACTTTTCCCCAAGAAGCCAAACTCAAGAGCCCACTTGGCAGGTGTCATTTTGTAGGGCGCGTTTGGGCCTCCAATGGCAGCCAGGTTTGGAGGAGGGGGCAGCTTTGGTCTGGGAGAAATCCTCGTCCTTATGGAATTTTTGTAGTCTAAAGCCCAGCACGGGCCGCAGGCTAGTTAGGCAAGTTGGCTTTGAAAGGAGGCACTTTTCCTCAAGAAGCCAATCTCAAGAGCCCACTTGGCAGATGTCATTTTGTAGGGCGCGTTTGGGCCTCCGATGGCAGCCAGGTTTGGAGGAGGGAGCAGCTTTGGTCTGGGAGAAATCCTCGTCCTTATGGAATTTTTGTAGGCAAAAGCCCAGGACCGGCCGCAGGCAAGTTGGCTTTGAAAGGAGGCACTTCCACCCAAGAAGCCAAACTCAAGAGCCCACTTGGCAGGTGTCATTTTGTAGGGCACGTTTGGGCCTCCGATGGCAGCCAGGTTTGGAGGAGGGGGCAGCTTTGGTCTGGGAGAAATCCTCGTCCGTCTGGAATTTTTGTAGGCAAAAGCCCTGCATGGGCCGCAGGCAAGTTGACTCCGAAAAGAGGCACTTTTCCCCAGGAAGCCAAACTCAAGAACCCTCAATGCAGGTGTCATTTTGTGGGGCGCGTTTGGGCCTCCGATGGCAGCCAGGTTTGGAGGAGGGGGCAGCTTTGGTCTGGGAGAAATCCTCGTCCTTATGGAATTTTTGTAGGCAAAACCCCTGCATGAGCCGCAGGCAAGTTGACTCCGAAAGGAGGCACTTTTCCCCAGAAAGCCAAACTCAAGAGCCCACTTGGCAGATGTCATTTTGTAGGGCGCGTTTGGGCTTCCGATGGCAGCCAGGTTTGGAGGAGGGGGCAGCTTTGGTCTGGGAGGAATCCTCGTCCTTATGGAATTTTTGTAGCAAAAGCCCGGGACGGGACGCAGGCAAGTTGGTTTTGAAAGGAGTCACTTTTCCCCAAGAAGCCAAACTCAAGAGCCCACTTGGCAGGTGTCATTTTGTAGGGCGCGTTTGGGCCTCCGATGTCAGCCAGGTTTGGAGGAGGGGGCAGCTTTGGTCTGGGAGAAATCCTCGTCCTTATGGAATTTTTGTAGTCTAAAGCCCAGCACGGGCTGCAGGCTAGTTAGGCAAGTTGGCTTTGAAAGGAGGCACTTTTCCTCAAGAAGCCAATCTCAAGAGCCCACTTGGCAGATGTCATTTTGTAGGGCGCGTTTGGGCCTCCGATGGCAGCCAGGTTTGGAGGAGGGAGCAGCTTTGGTCTGGGAGAAATCCTCGTCCTTATGGAATTTTTGTAGGCAAAAGCCCAGGACCTGCCGCAGGCAAGTTGGCTTTGAAAGGAGGCACTTCCACCCAAGAAGCCAAACTCAAGAGCCCACTTGGCAGGTGTCATTTTGTAGGGCACGTTTGGGCCTCCGATGGCAGCCAGGTTTGGAGGAGGGGGCAGCTTTGGTCTGGGAGAAATCCTCGTCCTTCTGGAATTTTTGTAGGCTAAAGCCCTGCATGGGCCGCAGGCAAGTTGACTCCGAAAAGAGGCACTTTTCCCCAGGAAGCCAAACTCAAGAACCCTCAATGCAGGTGTCATTTTGTGGGGCGCGTTTGGGCCTCCGATGGCAGCCAGGTTTGGAGGAGGGGGCAGCTTTGGTCTGGGAGAAATCCTCGTCCTTCTGGAATTTTTGGAGGCAAAAGCCCAGGACGGGCCGCAGGCAAGTTAGGCAAGTTGGCTCCGAAAGGAGGCACTTTTCCCCAAGAAGCCAAACTCAAGAGCCCACTTGGCAGATGTCATTTTGTGGGGCGCATTTGGGCCTCTGATGGCAGCCAGGTTTGGAGGAGGGGGCAGCTTTGGTCTGGGAGAAATCCTCGTCCTTATGGAATTTTTGTAGTCTAAAGCCCAGCACGGGCCGCAGGCTAGTTAGGCAAGTTGGCTTTGAAAGGAGGCACTTTCCCCCAAGAAGCCAAACTCAAGAGCCCACTTGGCATGTGTCATTTTGTAGGGCGCGTTTGGGCCTCCAATGGCAGCCAGGTTTGGAGGAGGGGGCAGCTTTGGTCTGGGAGAAATCCTCGTCCTTATGGAATTTTTGTAGGCAAAAGCCCAGCACGGGCCGCAGGCAAGTTGGCTTTGAAAGGAGGTACTTCCACCCAAGAAGCCAAACTCAAGAGCCCACTTGGCAGGTGTCATTTTGTAGGGCACGTTTGGGCCTCCGATGGCAGCCAGGTTTGGAGGAGGGGGCAGCTTTGGTCTGGGAGAAATCCTCGTCCTTCTGGAATTTTTGTAGGCAAAAGCCCTGCATGGGCCGCAGGCAAGTTGACTCCGAAAGGAGGCACTTTTCCCCAGGAAGCCAAACTCAAGAACCCTCAATGCAGGTGTCATTTTGTGGGGCGCGTTTGGGCCTCCGATGGCAGCCAGGTTTGGAGGAGGGGGCAGCTTTGGTCTGGGAGAAATCCTCGTCCTTCTGGAATTTTTGGAGGCAAAAGCCCAGGACGGGCCGCAGGCAAGTTAGGCAATTTGGCTCCGAAAGGAGGCACTTTTCCCCAAGAAGCCAAACTCAAGAGCCCACTTGGCAGGTGTCATTTTGTAGGGCGCGTTTGGGCCTCCAATGGCAGCCAGGTTTGGAGGAGGGGGCAGCTTTGGTCTGGGAGAAATCCTCGTCCTTATGGAATTTTTGTAGTCTAAAGCCCAGCACGGGCCGCAGGCTAGTTAGGCAAGTTGGCTTTGAAAGGAGGCACTTTTCCTCAAGAAGCCAATCTCAAGAGCCCACTTGGCAGATGTCATTTTGTAGGGCGCGTTTGGGCCTCCGATGGCAGCCAGGTTTGGAGGAGGGAGCAGCTTTGGTCTGGGAGAAATCCTCGTCCTTATGGAATTTTTGTAGGCAAAAGCCCAGGACCGGCCGCAGGCAAGTTGGCTTTGAAAGGAGGCACTTCCACCCAAGAAGCCAAACTCAAGAGCCCACTTGGCAGGTGTCATTTTGTAGGGCACGTTTGGGCCTCCGATGGCAGCCAGGTTTGGAGGAGGGGGCAGCTTTGGTCTGGGAGAAATCCTCGTCCGTCTGGAATTTTTGTAGGCAAAAGCCCTGCATGGGCCGCAGGCAAGTTGACTCCGAAAAGAGGCACTTTTCCCCAGGAAGCCAAACTCAAGAACCCTCAATGCAGGTGTCATTTTGTGGGGCGCGTTTGGGCCTCCGATGGCAGCCAGGTTTGGAGGAGGGGGCAGCTTTGGTCTGGGAGAAATCCTCGTCCTTATGGAATTTTTGTAGGCAAAACCCCTGCATGAGCCGCAGGCAAGTTGACTCCGAAAGGAGGCACTTTTCCCCAGAAAGCCAAACTCAAGAGCCCACTTGGCAGATGTCATTTTGTAGGGCGCGTTTGGGCTTCCGATGGCAGCCAGGTTTGGAGGAGGGGGCAGCTTTGGTCTGGGAGGAATCCTCGTCCTTATGGAATTTTTGTAGCAAAAGCCCGGGACGGGACGCAGGCAAGTTGGTTTTGAAAGGAGTCACTTTTCCCCAAGAAGCCAAACTCAAGAGCCCACTTGGCAGGTGTCATTTTGTAGGGCGCGTTTGGGCCTCCGATGTCAGCCAGGTTTGGAGGAGGGGGCAGCTTTGGTCTGGGAGAAATCCTCGTCCTTATGGAATTTTTGTAGTCTAAAGCCCAGCACGGGCTGCAGGCTAGTTAGGCAAGTTGGCTTTGAAAGGAGGCACTTTTCCTCAAGAAGCCAATCTCAAGAGCCCACTTGGCAGATGTCATTTTGTAGGGCGCGTTTGGGCCTCCGATGGCAGCCAGGTTTGGAGGAGGGAGCAGCTTTGGTCTGGGAGAAATCCTCGTCCTTATGGAATTTTTGTAGGCAAAAGCCCAGGACCTGCCGCAGGCAAGTTGGCTTTGAAAGGAGGCACTTCCACCCAAGAAGCCAAACTCAAGAGCCCACTTGGCAGGTGTCATTTTGTAGGGCACGTTTGGGCCTCCGATGGCAGCCAGGTTTGGAGGAGGGGGCAGCTTTGGTCTGGGAGAAATCCTCGTCCTTCTGGAATTTTTGTAGGCTAAAGCCCTGCATGGGCCGCAGGCAAGTTGACTCCGAAAAGAGGCACTTTTCCCCAGGAAGCCAAACTCAAGAACCCTCAATGCAGGTGTCATTTTGTGGGGCGCGTTTGGGCCTCCGATGGCAGCCAGGTTTGGAGGAGGGGGCAGCTTTGTTCTGGGAGAAATCCTCGTCCTTCTGGAATTTTTGGAGGCAAAAGCCCAGGACGGGCCGCAGGCAAGTTAGGCAAGTTGGCTCCGAAAGGAGGCACTTTTCCCCAAGAAGCCAAACTCAAGAGCCCACTTGGCAGATGTCATTTTGTGGGGCGCATTTGGCCTCTGATGGCAGCCAGGTTTGGAGGAGGGGGCAGCTTTGGTCTGGGAGAAATCCTCGTCCTTATGGAATTTTTGTAGTCTAAAGCCCAGCACGGGCCGCAGGCTAGTTAGGCAAGTTGGCTTTGAAAGGAGGCACTTTCCCCCAAGAAGCCAAACTCAAGAGCCCACTTGGCATGTGTCATTTTGTAGGGCGCGTTTGGGCCTCCAATGGCAGCCAGGTTTGGAGGAGGGGGCAGCTTTGGTCTGGGAGAAATCCTCGTCCTTATGGAATTTTTGTAGGCAAAAGCCCAGCACGGGCCGCAGGCAAGTTGGCTTTGAAAGGAGGTACTTCCACCCAAGAAGCCAAACTCAAGAGCCCACTTGGCAGGTGTCATTTTGTAGGGCACGTTTGGGCCTCCGATGGCAGCCAGGTTTGGAGGAGGGGGCAGCTTTGGTCTGGGAGAAATCCTCATCCTTATGGAATTTTTGTAGGCAAAAGCCCAGGACGGGCCGCAGGCAAGTTGGCTTTGAAAGGAGGTACTTCCACCCAAGAAGCCAAACTCAAGAGCCCACTTGGCAGATGTCATTTTGTAGGGCACGTTTGGGCCTCCGATGGCAGCCAGGTTTGGAGGAGGGGGCAGCTTTGGTCTGGGAGAAATCCTCGTCCTTATGGAATTTTTGTAGCAAAAGCCCGGGACGGGACACAGGCAAGTTGGTTTTGAAAGGAGTCACTTTTCCCCAAGAAGCCAAACTCAAGAGCCCACTTGGCAGGTGTCATTTTGTAGGGCACGTTTGGGCCTCCGATGGCAGCCAGGCTTGGAGGAGGGGGCAGCTTTGGCCTGGGAGAAATCCTCGTCCTTATGGAATTTTTGGAGGCAAAAGCCCAGGACGGGCCGCAGGCAAGTTAGGCAAGTTGGCTCCGAAAGGAGGCACTTTTCCTCAAGAAGCCAATCTCAAGAGCCCACTTGGCAGATGTCATTTTGTAGGGCGCGTTTGGGCCTCCGATGGCAGCCAGGTTTGGAGGAGGGAGCAGCTTTGGTCTGGGAGAAATCCTCGTCCTTATGGAATTTTTGTAGGCAAAAGCCCAGGACCGGCCGCAGGCAAGTTGGCTTTGAAAGGAGGCACTTCCACCCAAGAAGCCAAACTCAAGAGCCCACTTGGCAGGTGTCATTTTGTAGGGCACGTTTGGGCCTCCGATGGCAGCCAGGTTTGGAGGAGGGGGCAGCTTTGGTCTGGGAGAAATCCTCGTCCGTCTGGAATTTTTGTAGGCAAAAGCCCAGCACGGGCCGCAGGCAAGTTGACTCCGAAAAGAGGAACTTTTCCCCAGGAAGCCAAACTCAAGAACCCTCAATGCAGGTGTCATTTTGTGGGGCGCGTTTGGGCCTCCGATGGCAGCCAGGTTTGGAGGAGGGGGCAGCTTTGGTCTGGGAGAAATCCTCGTCCTTATGGAATTTTTGTAGGCAAAACCCCTGCATGAGCCGCAGGCAAGTTGACTCCGAAAGGAGGCACTTTTCCCCAGAAAGCCAAACTCAAGAGCCCACTTGGCAGATGTCATTTTGTAGGGCGCGTTTGGGCTTCCGATGGCAGCCAGGTTTGGAGGAGGGGGCAGCTTTGGTCTGGGAGGAATCCTCGTCCTTATGGAATTTTTGTTGCAAAAGCCCGGGACGGGACGCAGGCAAGTTGGTTTTGAAAGGAGTCACTTTTCCCCAAGAAGCCAAACTCAAGAGCCCACTTGGCAGGTGTCATTTTGTAGGGCGCGTTTGGGCCTCCGATGTCAGCCAGGTTTGGAGGAGGGGGCAGCTTTGGTCTGGGAGAAATCCTCGTCCTTATGGAATTTTTGTAGTCTAAAGCCCAGCACGGGCTGCAGGCTAGTTAGGCAAGTTGGCTTTGAAAGGAGGCACTTTTCCTCAAGAAGCCAATCTCAAGAGCCCACTTGGCAGTTGTCATTTTGTAGGGCGCGTTTGGGCCTCCGATGGCAGCCAGGTTTGGAGGAGGGAGCAGCTTTGGTCTGGGAGAAATCCTCGTCCTTATGGAATTTTTGTAGGCAAAAGCCCAGGACCTGCCGCAGGCAAGTTGGCTTTGAAAGGAGGCACTTCCACCCAAGAAGCCAAACTCAAGAGCCCACTTGGCAGGTGTCATTTTGTAGGGCACGTTTGGGCCTCCGATGGCAGCCAGGTTTGGAGGAGGGGGCAGCTTTGGTCTGGGAGAAATCCTCGTCCTTCTGGAATTTTTGTAGGCTAAAGCCCTGCATGGGCCGCAGGCAAGTTGACTCCGAAAAGAGGCACTTTTCCCCAGGAAGCCAAACTCAAGAACCCTCAATGCAGGTGTCATTTTGTGGGGCGCGTTTGGGCCTCCGATGGCAGCCAGGTTTGGAGGAGGGGGCAGCTTTGGTCTGGGAGAAATCCTCGTCCTTCTGGAATTTTTGGAGGCAAAAGCCCAGGACGGGCCGCAGGCAAGTTAGGCAAGTTGGCTCCGAAAGGAGGCACTTTTCCCCAAGAAGCCAAACTCAAGAGCCCACTTGGCAGATGTCATTTTGTGGGGCGCATTTGGGCCTCTGATGGCAGCCAGGTTTGGAGGAGGGGGCAGCTTTGGTCTGGGAGAAATCCTCGTCCTTATGGAATTTTTGTAGTCTAAAGCCCAGCACGGGCCGCAGGCTAGTTAGGCAAGTTGGCTTTGAAAGGAGGCACTTTCCCCCAAGAAGCCAAACTCAAGAGCCCACTTGGCATGTGTCATTTTGTAGGGCGCGTTTGGGCCTCCAATGGCAGCCAGGTTTGGAGGAGGGGGCAGCTTTGGTCTGGGAGAAATCCTCGTCCTTATGGAATTTTTTTAGGCAAAAGCCCAGCACGGGCCGCAGGCAAGTTGGCTTTGAAAGGAGGTACTTCCACCCAAGAAGCCAAACTCAAGAACACTCAATGCAGGTGTCATTTTGTAGGGCACGTTTGGGCCTCCGATGGCAGCCAGGTTTGGAGGAGGGGGCAGCTTTGGTCTGGGAGAAATCCTCATCCTTATGGAATTTTTGTAGGCAAAAGCCCAGGACGGGCCGCAGGCAAGTTGGCTTTGAAAGGAGGTACTTCCACCCAAGAAGCCAAACTCAAGAGCCCACTTGGCAGATGTCATTTTGTAGGGCACGTTTGGGCCTCCGATGGCAGCCAGGTTTGGAGGAGGGGGCAGCTTTGGTCTGGGAGAAATCCTCGTCCTTATGGAATTTTTGTAGCAAAAGCCCGGGACGGGACACAGGCAAGTTGGTTTTGAAAGGAGTCACTTTTCCCCAAGAAGCCAAACTCAAGAGCCCACTTGGCAGGTGTCATTTTGTAGGGCACGTTTGGGCCTCCGATGGCAGCCAGGTTTGGAGGAGGGGGCAGCTTTGGCCTGGGAGAAATCCTCGTCCTTCTGGAATTTTTGTAGGCAAAAGCCCAGGACGGGCCGCAGGCAAGTTAGGCAAGTTGGCTCCGAAAGGAGGCACTTTTCCCCAAGAAGCCAAACTCAAGAACCCTCAATGCAGATGTCATTTTGTGGGGCGCGTTTGGGCCTCCGATGGCAGCCAGGTTTGGAGGAGGGGGCAGCTTTGGTCTGGGAGAAATCCTCGTCCTTATGGAATTTTTGTAGTCAAAAGCCCAGCACGGGCCGCAGGCTAGTTAGGCAAGTTGGCTTTGAAAGGAGGCACTTTTCCGCAAGAAGCCAAACTCAAGAGCCCACTTGGCAAATGCCATTTTGTAGGGCGCGTTTGGGCCTCCGATGGCAGCCAGGTTTGGAGGAGGGGGCAGCTTTGGTCTGGGAGAAATCCTTGTCCTTATGGAATTTTTGTAGCAAAAGCCCAGGACGGGCCGCAGGCAAGTTGGCTTTGAAAGGAGGCACTTTTCCGCAAGAAGCCAAACTCAAGAGCCCACTTGGCAAATGCCATTTTGTAGGGCGCGTTTGGGCCTCCGATGGCAGCCAGGTTTGGAGGAGGGGGCAGCTTTGGTCTGGGAGAAATCCTTGTCCTTATGGAATTTTTGTAGCAAAAGCCCAGGACGGGCCGCAGGCAAGTTGGCTTTGAAAGGAGTCACTTTTCCCCAAGAAGCCAAACTCAAGAGCCCACTTGGCAGGTGTCATTTTGTAGGGCACGTTTGGGCCTCCGATGGCAGCCAGGTTTGGAGGAGGGGGCAGCTTTGGCCTGGGAGAAATCCTCGTCCTTATGGAATTTTTGGAGGCAAAAGCCCAGGACGGGCCGCAGGCAAGTTAGGCAAGTTGGCTCCGAAAGGAGGCACTTTTCCCCAAGAAGCCAAACTCAAGAAACCTCAATGCAGATGTCATTTTGTGGGGCGCGTTTGGGCCTCCGATGGCAGCCAGGTTTGGAGGAGGGGGCAGCTTTGGTCTGGGAGAAATCCTCGTCCTTCTGGAATTTTTGTAGCAAAAGCCCGGGACGGGACACAGGCAAGTTGGTTTTGAAAGGAGTCACTTTTCCCCAAGAAGCCAAACTCAAGAGCCCACTTGGCAGGTGTCATTTTGTAGGGCACGTTTGGGCCTCCGATGGCAGCCAGGTTTGGAGGAGGGGGCAGCTTTGGCCTGGGAGAAATCCTCGTCCTTATGGAATTTTTGTAGGCAAAAGCCCAGGACGGGCCGCAGGCAAGTTAGGCAAGTTGGCTCCGAAAGGAGGCACTTTTCCCCAAGAAGCCAAACTCAAGAACCCTCAATGCAGATGTCATTTTGTGGGGCGCGTTTGGGCCTCCGATGGCAGCCAGGTTTGGAGGAGGGGGCAGCTTTGGTCTGGGAGAAATCCTCGTCCTTCTGGAATTTTTGTAGCAAAAGCCCGGGACGGGACACAGGCAAGTTGGTTTTGAAAGGAGTCACTTTTCCCCAAGAAGCCAAACTCAAGAGCCCACTTGGCAGGTGTCATTTTGTAGGGCACGTTTGGGCCTCCGATGGCAGCCAGGTTTGGAGGAGGGGGCAGCTTTGGCCTGGGAGAAATCCTCGTCCTTATGGAATTTTTGGAGGCAAAAGCCCAGGACGGGCCGCAGGCAAGTTAGGCAAGTTGGCTCCGAAAGGAGGCACTTTTCCCCAAGAAGCCAAACTCAAGAACCCTCAATGCAGATGTCATTTTGTGGGGCGCGTTTGGGCCTCCGATGGCAGCCAGGTTTGGAGGAGGGGGCAGCTTTGGTCTGGGAGAAATCCTCGTCCTTATGGAATTTTTGTAGCAAAAGCCCGGGACGGGACACAGGCAAGTTGGTTTTGAAAGGAGTCACTTTTCCCCAAGAAGCCAAACTCAAGAGCCCACTTGGCAGGTGTCATTTTGTAGGGCACGTTTGGGCCTCCGATGGCAGCCAGGTTTGGAGGAGGGGGCAGCTTTGGCCTGGGAGAAATCCTCGTCCTTCTGGAATTTTTGTAGGCAAAAGCCCAGGACGGGCCGCAGGCAAGTTAGGCAAGTTGGCTCCGAAAGGAGGCACTTTTCCCCAAGAAGCCAAACTCAAGAACCCTCAATGCAGATGTCATTTTGTGGGGCGCGTTTGGGCCTCCGATGGCAGCCAGGTTTGGAGGAGGGGGCAGCTTTGGTCTGGGAGAAATCCTCGTCCTTCTGGAATTTTTGTAGCAAAAGCCCGGGACGGGACACAGGCAAGTTGGTTTTGAAAGGAGTCACTTTTCCCCAAGAAGCCAAACTCAAGAGCCCACTTGGCAGGTGTCATTTTGTAGGGCACGTTTGGGCCTCCGATGGCAGCCAGGTTTGGAGGAGGGGGCAGCTTTGGCCTGGGAGAAATCCTCGTCCTTATGGAATTTTTGGAGGCAAAAGCCCAGGACGGGCCGCAGGCAAGTTAGGCAAGTTGGCTCCGAAAGGAGGCACTTTTCCCCAAGAAGCCAAACTCAAGAACCCTCAATGCAGATGTCATTTTGTGGGGCGCGTTTGGGCCTCCGATGGCAGCCAGGTTTGGAGGAGGGGGCAGCTTTGGTCTGGGAGAAATCCTCGTCCTTATGGAATTTTTGTAGCAAAAGCCCGGGACGGGACACAGGCAAGTTGGTTTTGAAAGGAGTCACTTTTCCCCAAGAAGCCAAACTCAAGAGCCCACTTGGCAGGTGTCATTTTGTAGGGCACGTTTGGGCCTCCGATGGCAGCCAGGTTTGGAGGAGGGGGCAGCTTTGGCCTGGGAGAAATCCTCGTCCTTATGGAATTTTTGGAGGCAAAAGCCCAGGACGGGCCGCAGGCAAGTTAGGCAAGTTGGCTCCGAAAGGAGGCACTTTTCCCCAAGAAGCCAAACTCAAGAACCCTCAATGCAGATGTCATTTTGTGGGGCGCGTTTGGGCCTCCGATGGCAGCCAGGTTTGGAGGAGGGGGCAGCTTTGGTCTGGGAGAAATCCTCGTCCTTATGGAATTTTTGTAGCAAAAGCCCGGGACGGGACACAGGCAAGTTGGTTTTGAAAGGAGTCACTTTTCCCCAAGAAGCCAAACTCAAGAGCCCACTTGGCAGGTGTCATTTTGTAGGGCACGTTTGGGCCTCCGATGGCAGCCAGGTTTGGAGGAGGGGGCAGCTTTGGCCTGGGAGAAATCCTCGTCCTTCTGGAATTTTTGTAGGCAAAAGCCCAGGACGGGCCGCAGGCAAGTTAGGCAAGTTGGCTCCGAAAGGAGGCACTTTTCCCCAAGAAGCCAAACTCAAGAACCCTCAATGCAGATGTCATTTTGTGGGGCGCGTTTGGGCCTCCGATGGCAGCCAGGTTTGGAGGAGGGGGCAGCTTTGGTCTGGGAGAAATCCTCGTCCTTATGGAATTTTTGTAGTCAAAAGCCCAGCACGGGCCGCAGGCTAGTTAGGCAAGTTGGCTTTGAAAGGAGGCACTTTTCCGCAAGAAGCCAAACTCAAGAGCCCACTTGGCAAATGTCATTTTGTAGGGCGCGTTTGGGCCTCCGATGGCAGCCAGGTTTGGAGGAGGGGGCAGCTTTGGTCTGGGAGAAATCCTTGTCCTTATGGAATTTTTGTAGCAAAAGCCCAGGACGGGCCGCAGGCAAGTTGGCTTTGAAAGGAGGCACTTCCACCCAAGAAGCCAAACTCAAGAGCCCACTTGGCAGGTGTCATTTTGTAGGGCACGTTTGGGCCTCCGATGGCAGCCAGGTTTGGAGGAGGGGGCAGCTTTGGTCTGGGAGAAATCCTCGTCCTTCTGGAATTTTTGTAGGCAAAAGCCCTGCATGGGCCGCAGGCAAGTTGACTCCGAAAGGAGGCACTTTTCCCCAGGAAGCCAAACTCAAGAACCCTCAATGCAGGTGTCATTTTGTGGGGGGCGTTTGGGCCTCCGATGGCAGCCAGGTTTGGAGGAGGGGGCAGCTTTGGTCTGGGAGAAATCCTCGTCCTTCTGGAATTTTTGGAGGCAAAAGCCCAGGACGGGCCGCAGGCAAGTTAGGCAATTTGGCTCCGAAAGGAGGCACTTTTCCCCAAGAAGCCAAACTCAAGAGCCCACTTGGCAGATGTCATTTTGTAGGGCGCGTTTGGGCCTCTGATGGCAGCCAGGTTTGGCGGAGGGGGCAGCTTTGGTCTGGGAGAAATCCTCGTCCTTATGGAATTTTTGTAGGCAAAAGCCCAGCACACCCGCAGGATAGTTAGGCAAGATGGCTCCGAAAGGAGGCACTTTTCCCCAAGAAGCCAAACTCAAGAGCCCACTTGGCAGGTGTCATTTTCTAGGGCGCGTTTGGGCCTCCGATGTCAGCCAGGTTTGGAGGAGGGGGCAGCTTTGGTCTGGGAGAAATCCTCGTCCTTATGGAATTTTTGTAGTCTAAAGCCCAGCACGGGCCGCAGGCTAGTTAGGCAAGTTGGCTTTGAAAGGAGGCACTTTTCCTCAAGAAGCCAATCTCAAGAGCCCACTTGGCAGATGTCATTTTGTAGGGCGCGTTTGGGCCTCCGATGGCAGCCAGGTTTGGAGGAGGGAGAAGTTTGGTCTGGGAGAAATCCTCGTCCTTATGGAATTTTTGTAGGCAAAAGCCCAGGACCGGCCGCAGGCAAGTTGGCTTTGAAAGGAGGCACTTCCACCCAAGAAGCCAAACTCAAGAGCCCACTTGGCAGGTGTCATTTTGTAGGGCACGTTTGGGCCTCCGATGGCAGCCAGGTTTGGAGGAGGGGGCAGCTTTGGTCTGGGAGAAATCCTCATCCTTATGGAATTTTTGTAGGCAAAAGCCCAGGACGGGCCGCAGGCAAGTTGGCTTTGAAAGGAGGTACTTCCACCCAAGAAGCCAAACTCAAGAGCCCACTTGGCAGATGTCATTTTGTAGGGCACGTTTGGGCCTCCGATGGCAGCCAGGTTTGGAGGAGGGGGCAGCTTTGGTCTGGGAGAAATCCTCGTCCTTATGGAATTTTTGTAGCAAAAGCCCGGGACGGGACACAGGCAAGTTGGTTTTGAAAGGAGTCACTTTTCCCCAAGAAGCCAAACTCAAGAGCCCACTTGGCAGGTGTCATTTTGTAGGGCACGTTTGGGCCTCCGATGGCAGCCAGGTTTGGAGGAGGGGGCAGCTTTGGCCTGGGAGAAATCCTCGTCCTTATGGAATTTTTGGAGGCAAAAGCCCAGGACGGGCCGCAGGCAAGTTAGGCAAGTTGGCTCCGAAAGGAGGCACTTTTCCCCAAGAAGCCAAACTCAAGAACCCTCAATGCAGATGTCATTTTGTGGGGCGCGTTTGGGCCTCCGATGGCAGCCAGGTTTGGAGGAGGGGGCAGCTTTGGTCTGGGAGAAATCCTCGTCCTTATGGAATTTTTGTAGCAAAAGCCCGGGACGGGACACAGGCAAGTTGGTTTTGAAAGGAGTCACTTTTCCCCAAGAAGCCAAACTCAAGAGCCCACTTGGCAGGTGTCATTTTGTAGGGCACGTTTGGGCCTCCGATGGCAGCCAGGTTTGGAGGAGGGGGCAGCTTTGGCCTGGGAGAAATCCTCGTCCTTATGGAATTTTTGGAGGCAAAAGCCCAGGACGGGCCGCAGGCAAGTTAGGCAAGTTGGCTCCGAAAGGAGGCACTTTTCCCCAAGAAGCCAAACTCAAGAACCCTCAATGCAGATGTCATTTTGTGGGGCGCGTTTGGGCCTCCGATGGCAGCCAGGTTTGGAGGAGGGGGCAGCTTTGGTCTGGGAGAAATCCTCGTCCTTATGGAATTTTTGTAGTCAAAAGCCCAGCACGGGCCGCAGGCTAGTTAGGCAAGTTGGCTTTGAAAGGAGGCACTTTTCCGCAAGAAGCCAAACTCAAGAGCCCACTTGGCAAATGTCATTTTGTAGGGCACGTTTGGGCCTCCGATGGCAGCCAGGTTTGGAGGAGGGGGCAGCTTTGGTCTGGGAGAAATCCTTGTCCTTATGGAATTTTTGTAGCAAAAGCCCAGGACGGGCCGCAGGCAAGTTGGCTTTGAAAGGAGGCACTTTTCCTCAAGAAGCCAAACTCAAGAGCCCACTTGGCAGGTGTCATTTTGTAGGGCACGTTTGGGCCTCCGATGGCAGCCAGGTTTGGAGGAGGGGGCAGCTTTGGTCTGGGAGGAATCCTCGTCCTTATGGAATTTTTGTAGGCAAAAGCCCTGCATGGGCCGCCGGCAAGTTGACTCCGAAAGGAGGCAATTTTCCCCAAGAAGCCAAACTCAAGAGCCGACTTGGCAGGTGTCATTTTGTAGGGCGCGTTTGGGCCTCCGATGGCAGCCAGGTTTGGCGGAGGGGGCAGCTTTGGTCTGGGAGGAATCCTCGTCCTTATGGAATTTTTGTAGGCAAAAGCCATGCATGGGCCGCCGGCAAGTTGACTCCGAAAGGAGGCAATTTTCCCCAAGAAGCCAAACTCAAGAGCCCACTTGGCAGGTGTCATTTTGTAGGGCGCGTTTGGGCCTCCGATGGCAGCCAGGTTTGGAGGAAGGGGCAGCTTTGGTCTGGGAGAAATCCTCGTCCTTATGGAATTTTTGTAGGCAAAACCCCTGCATGAGCCGCAGGCAAGTTGACTCCGAAAGGAGGCACTTTTCCCCAGAAAGCCAAACTCAAGAGCCCACTTGGCAGATGTCATTTTGTAGGGCGCGTTTGGGCCTCCGATGGAAGCCAGGTTTGGAGGAGGGGGCAGCTTTGGTCTGGGAGGAATCCTCGTCCTTATGGAATTTTTGTAGCAAAAGCCCGGGACGGGACGCAGGCAAGTTGGTTTTGAAAGGAGTCACTTTTCCCCAAGAAGCCAAACTCAAGAGCCCACTTGGCAGGTGTCATTTTCTAGGGCGCGTTTGGGCCTCCGATGTCAGCCAGGTTTGGAGGAGGGGGCAGCTTTGGTCTGGGAGAAATCCTCGTCCTTATGGAATTTTTGTAGTCAAAAGCCCAGCACGGGCCGCAGGCTAGTTAGGCAAGTTGGCTTTGAAAGGAGGCACTTTTCCGCAAGAAGCCAAACTCAAGAGCCCACTTGGCAAATGTCATTTTGTAGGGCGCGTTTGGGCCTCCGATGGCAGCCAGGTTTGGAGGAGGGGGCAGCTTTGGTCTGGGAGAAATCCTTGTCCTTATGGAATTTTTGTAGCAACAGCCCAGGACGGGCCGCAGGCAAGTTGGCTTTGAAAGGAGGCACTTCTACCCAAGAAGCCAAACTCAAGAGCCCACTTGGCAGGTGTCATTTTGTAGGGCGCGTTTGGGCCTCCGATGGCAGCCAGGTTTGGAGGAGGGGGCAGCTTTGGTCTGGGAGAAATCCTCGTCCTTCTGGAATTTTTGGAGGCAAAAGCCCTGCATGGGCCGCCGGCAAGTTGACTCCGAAAGGAGGCACTTTTCCTCAAGAAGCCAAACTCAAGAGCCCGCTTGGCAGATGTCATTTTGTAGGGCGCGTTTGGGCCTCCGATGGCAGCCAGGTTTGGCGGAGGGGGCAGCTTTGGTCTGGGAGGAATCCTCGTCCTTATGGAATTTTTGTAGGCAAAAGCCCTGCATGGGCCGCCGGCAAGTTGACTCCGAAAGGAGGCAATTTTCCCCAAGAAGCCAAACTCAAGAGCCCACTTGGCAAATGTCATTTTGTAGGGCGCGTTTGGGCCTCCGATGGCAGCCAGGTTTGGAGGAGGGGGCAGATTTGGTCTGGGAGAAATCCTCGTCCTTATGGAATTTTTGTAGGCAAAACCCCTGCATGAGCCGCAGGCAAGTTGACTCCGAAAGGAGGCACTTTTCCCCAGAAAGCCAAACTCAAGAGCCCACTTGGCAGATGTCATTTTGTAGGGCGCGTTTGGGCTTCCGATGGCAGCCAGGTTTGGAGAAGGGGGCAGCTTTGGTCTGGGAGGAATCCTCGTCCTTATGGAATTTTTGTAGCAAAAGCCCGGGACGGGACGCAGGCAAGTTGGTTTTGAAAGGAGTCACATTTCCCCAAGAAGCCAAACTCAAGAGCCCACTTGGCAGGTGTCATTTTCTAGGGCGCGTTTGGGCCTCCGATGTCAGCCAGGTTTGGAGGAGGGGGCAGCTTTGGTCTGGGAGAAATCCTCGTCCTTATGGAATTTTTGTAGTCTAAAGCCCAGCACGGGCCGTAGGCTAGTTAGGCAAGTTGGCTTTGAAAGGAGGCACTTTTCCTCAAGAAGCCAATCTCAAGAGCCCACTTGGCAGATGTCATTTTGTAGGGCGCGTTTGGGCCTCCGATGGCAGCCAGGTTTGGAGGAGGGGGCAGCTTTGGTCTGGGAGAAATCCTCGTCCTTATGGAATTTTTGTAGGCAAAAGCCCAGGACCGGCCGCAGGCAAGTTGGCTTTGAAAGGAGGCACTTCCACCCAAGAAGCCAAACTCAAGAGCCCACTTGGCAGATGTCATTTTGTAGGGCACGTTTGGGCCTCCGATGGCAGCCAGGTTTGGAGGAGGGGGCAGCTTTGGTCTGGGAGAAATCCTCGTCCTTCTGGAATTTTTGGAGGCAAAAGCCCAGGACGGGCCGCAGGCAAGTTAGGCAAGTTGGCTCCGAAAGGAGGCACTTTTCCCCAAGAAGCCAAACTCAAGAGCCCACTTGGCAGATGTCATTTTGTGGGGCGCATTTGGGCCTCTGATGGCAGCCAGGTTTGGAGGAGGGGGCAGCTTTGGTCTGGGAGAAATCCTCGTCCTTATGGAATTTTTGTAGTCTAAAGCCCAGCACGGGCCGCAGGCTAGTTAGGCAAGTTGGCTTTGAAAGGAGGCACTTTCCCCCAAGAAGCCAAACTCAAGAGCCCACTTGGCAGGTGTCATTTTGTAGGGCGCGTTTGGGCCTCCAATGGCAGCCAGGTTTGGAGGAGGGGGCAGCTTTGGTCTGGGAGAAATCCTCGTCCTTATGGAATTTTTGTAGGCAAAAGCCCAGGACGGGCCGCAGGCAAGTTGGCTTTGAAAGGAGGTACTTCCACCCAAGAAGCCAAACTCAAGAGCCCACTTGGCAGGTGTCATTTTGTAGGGCACGTTTGGGCCTCCGATGGCAGCCAGGTTTGGAGGAGGGGGCAGCTTTGGTCTGGGAGAAATCCTTGTCCTTATGGAATTTTTGTAGGCAAAAGCCCAGGACGGGCCGCAGGCAAGTTGGCTTTGAAAGGAGGTACTTCCACCCAAGAAGCCAAACTCAAGAGCCCACTTGGCAGATGTCATTTTGTAGGGCACGTTTGGGCCTCCGATGGCAGCCAGGTTTGGAGGAGGGGGCAGCTTTGGTCTGGGAGAAATCCTCGTCCTTCTGGAATTTTTGTAGCAAAAGCCCGGGACGGGACACAGGCAAGTTGGTTTTGAAAGGAGTCACTTTTCCCCAAGAAGCCAAACTCAAGAGCCCACTTGGCAGGTGTCATTTTGTAGGGCACGTTTGGGCCTCCGATGGCAGCCAGGTTTGGAGGAGGGGGCAGCTTTGGCCTGGGAGAAATCCTCGTCCTTATGGAATTTTTGGAGGCAAAAGCCCAGGACGGGCCGCAGGCAAGTTAGGCAAGTTGGCTCCGAAAGGAGGCACTTTTCCCCAAGAAGCCAAAGTCAAGAACCCTCAATGCAGATGTCATTTTGTGGGGCGCGTTTGGGCCTCCGATGGCAGCCAGGTTTGGAGGAGGGGGCATCTTTGGTCTGGGAGAAATCCTCGTCCTTATGGAATTTTTGTAGTCAAAAGCCCAGCACGGGCCGCAGGCTAGTTAGGCAAGTTGGCTTTGAAAGGAGGCACTTTTCCGCAAGAAGCCAAACTCAAGAGCCCACTTGGCAAATGTCATTTTGTAGGGCGCGTTTGGGCCTCCGATGGCAGCCAGGTTTGGAGGAGGGGGCAGCTTTGGTCTGGGAGAAATCCTTGTCCTTATGGAATTTTTGTAGCAAAAGCCCAGGACGGGCCGCAGGCAAGTTGGCTTTGAAAGGAGGCACTTCCACCCAAGAAGCCAAACTCAAGAGCCCACTTGGCAGGTGTCATTTTGTAGGGCACGTTTGGGCCTCCGATGGCAGCCAGGTTTGGAGGAGGGGGCAGCTTTGGTCTGGGAGAAATCCTCGTCCTTCTGGAATTTTTGTAGGCAAAAGCCCTGCATGGGCCGCAGGCAAGTTGACTCCGAAAGGAGGCACTTTTCCCCAGGAAGCCAAACTCAAGAACCCTCAATGCAGGTGTCATTTTGTGGGGCGCGTTTGGGCCTCCGATGGCAGCCAGGTTTGGAGGAGGGGGCAGCTTTGGTCTGGGAGAAATCCTCGTCCTTCTGGAATTTTTGGAGGCAAAAGCCCAGGACGGGCCGCAGGCAAGTTAGGCAATTTGGCTCCGAAAGGAGGCACTTTTCCCCAAGAAGCCAAACTCAAGAGCCCACTTGGCAGATGTCATTTTGTAGGGCGCGTTTGGGCCTCTGATGGCAGCCAGGTTTGGCGGAGGGGGCAGCTTTGGTCTGGGAGAAATCCTCGTCCTTATGGAATTTTTGTAGGCAAAAGCCCAGCACACCCGCAGGATAGTTAGGCAAGTTGGCTCCGAAAGGAGGCACTTTTCCCCAAGAAGCCAAACTCAAGAGCCCACTTGGCAGGTGTCATTTTCTAGGGCGCGTTTGGGCCTCCGATGTCAGCCAGGTTTGGAGGAGGGGGCAGCTTTGGTCTGGGAGAAATCCTCGTCCTTATGGAATTTTTGTAGTCTAAAGCCCAGCACGGGCCGCAGGCTAGTTAGGCAAGTTGGCTTTGAAAGGAGGCACTTTTCCTCAAGAAGCCAATCTCAAGAGCCCACTTGGCAGATGTCATTTTGTAGGGCGCGTTTGGGCCTCCGATGGCAGCCAGGTTTGGAGGAGGGAGAAGTTTGGTCTGGGAGAAATCCTCGTCCTTATGGAATTTTTGTAGGCAAAAGCCCAGGACCGGCCGCAGGCAAGTTGGCTTTGAAAGGAGGCACTTCCACCCAAGAAGCCAAACTCAAGAGCCCACTTGGCAGGTGTCATTTTGTAGGGCACGTTTGGGCCTCCGATGGCAGCCAGGTTTGGAGGAGGGGGCAGCTTTGGTCTGGGAGAAATCCTCATCCTTATGGAATTTTTGTAGGCAAAAGCCCAGGACGGGCCGCAGGCAAGTTGGCTTTGAAAGGAGGTACTTCCACCCAAGAAGCCAAACTCAAGAGCCCACTTGGCAGATGTCATTTTGTAGGGCACGTTTGGGCCTCCGATGGCAGCCAGGTTTGGAGGAGGGGGCAGCTTTGGTCTGGGAGAAATCCTCATCCTTATGGAATTTTTGTAGCAAAAGCCCGGGACGGGACACAGGCAAGTTGGTTTTGAAAGGAGTCACTTTTCCCCAAGAAGCCAAACTCAAGAGCCCACTTGGCAGGTGTCATTTTGTAGGGCACGTTTGGGCCTCCGATGGCAGCCAGGTTTGGAGGAGGGGGCAGCTTTGGCCTGGGAGAAATCCTCGTCCTTATGGAATTTTTGGAGGCAAAAGCCCAGGACGGGCCGCAGGCAAGTTAGGCAAGTTGGCTCCGAAAGGAGGCACTTTTCCCCAAGAAGCCAAACTCAAGAACCCTCAATGCAGATGTCATTTTGTGGGGCGCGTTTGGGCCTCCGATGGCAGCCAGGTTTGGAGGAGGGGGCAGCTTTGGTCTGGGAGAAATCCTCGTCCTTATGGAATTTTTGTAGCAAAAGCCCGGGACGGGACACAGGCAAGTTGGTTTTGAAAGGAGTCACTTTTCCCCAAGAAGCCAAACTCAAGAGCCCACTTGGCAGGTGTCATTTTGTAGGGCACGTTTGGGCCTCCGATGGCAGCCAGGTTTGGAGGAGGGGGCAGCTTTGGCCTGGGAGAAATCCTCGTCCTTATGGAATTTTTGGAGGCAAAAGCCCAGGACGGGCCGCAGGCAAGTTAGGCAAGTTGGCTCCGAAAGGAGGCACTTTTCCCCAAGAAGCCAAACTCAAGAACCCTCAATGCAGATGTCATTTTGTGGGGCGCGTTTGGGCCTCCGATGGCAGCCAGGTTTGGAGGAGGGGGCAGCTTTGGTCTGGGAGAAATCCTCGTCCTTATGGAATTTTTGTAGTCAAAAGCCCAGCACGGGCCGCAGGCTAGTTAGGCAAGTTGGCTTTGAAAGGAGGCACTTTTCCGCAAGAAGCCAAACTCAAGAGCCCACTTGGCAAATGTCATTTTGTAGGGCACGTTTGGGCCTCCGATGGCAGCCAGGTTTGGAGGAGGGGGCAGCTTTGGTCTGGGAGAAATCCTTGTCCTTATGGAATTTTTGTAGCAAAAGCCCAGGACGGGCCGCAGGCAAGTTGGCTTTGAAAGGAGGCACTTTTCCTCAAGAAGCCAAACTCAAGAGCCCACTTGGCAGGTGTCATTTTGTAGGGCACGTTTGGGCCTCCGATGGCAGCCAGGTTTGGAGGAGGGGGCAGCTTTGGTCTGGGAGGAATCCTCGTCCTTATGGAATTTTTGTAGGCAAAAGCCCTGCATGGGCCGCCGGCAAGTTGACTCCGAAAGGAGGCAATTTTCCCCAAGAAGCCAAACTCAAGAGCCGACTTGGCAGGTGTCATTTTGTAGGGCGCGTTTGGGCCTCCGATGGCAGCCAGGTTTGGCGGAGGGGGCAGCTTTGGTCTGGGAGGAATCCTCGTCCTTATGGAATTTTTGTAGGCAAAAGCCATGCATGGGCCGCCGGCAAGTTGACTCCGAAAGGAGGCAATTTTCCCCAAGAAGCCAAACTCAAGAGCCCACTTGGCAGGTGTCATTTTGTAGGGCGCGTTTGGGCCTCCGATGGCAGCCAGGTTTGGAGGAAGGGGCAGCTTTGGTCTGGGAGAAATCCTCGTCCTTATGGAATTTTTGTAGGCAAAACCCCTGCATGAGCCGCAGGCAAGTTGACTCCGAAAGGAGGCACTTTTCCCCAGAAAGCCAAACTCAAGAGCCCACTTGGCAGATGTCATTTTGTAGGGCGCGTTTGGGCCTCCGATGGAAGCCAGGTTTGGAGGAGGGGGCAGCTTTGGTCTGGGAGGAATCCTCGTCCTTATGGAATTTTTGTAGCAAAAGCCCGGGACGGGACGCAGGCAAGTTGGTTTTGAAAGGAGTCACTTTTCCCCAAGAAGCCAAACTCAAGAGCCCACTTGGCAGGTGTCATTTTCTAGGGCGCGTTTGGGCCTCCGATGTCAGCCAGGTTTGGAGGAGGGGGCAGCTTTGGTCTGGGAGAAATCCTCGTCCTTATGGAATTTTTGTAGTCAAAAGCCCAGCACGGGCCGCAGGCTAGTTAGGCAAGTTGGCTTTGAAAGGAGGCACTTTTCCGCAAGAAGCCAAACTCAAGAGCCCACTTGGCAAATGTCATTTTGTAGGGCGCGTTTGGGCCTCCGATGGCAGCCAGGTTTGGAGGAGGGGGCAGCTTTGGTCTGGGAGAAATCCTCGTCCTTCTGGAATTTTTGGAGGCAAAAGCCCTGCATGGGCCGCCGGCAAGTTGACTCCGAAAGGAGGCACTTTTCCTCAAGAAGCCAAACTCAAGAGCCCGCTTGGCAGATGTCATTTTGTAGGGCGCGTTTGGGCCTCCGATGGCAGCCAGGTTTGGCGGAGGGGGCAGCTTTGGTCTGGGAGGAATCCTCGTCCTTATGGAATTTTTGTAGGCAAAAGCCCTGCATGGGCCGCCGGCAAGTTGACTCCGAAAGGAGGCAATTTTCCCCAAGAAGCCAAACTCAAGAGCCCACTTGGCAAATGTCATTTTGTAGGGCGCGTTTGGGCCTCCGATGGCAGCCAGGTTTGGAGGAGGGGGCAGATTTGGTCTGGGAGAAATCCTCGTCCTTATGGAATTTTTGTAGGCAAAACCCCTGCATGAGCCGCAGGCAAGTTGACTCCGAAAGGAGGCACTTTTCCCCAGAAAGCCAAACTCAAGAGCCCACTTGGCAGATGTCATTTTGTAGGGCGCGTTTGGGCTTCCGATGGCAGCCAGGTTTGGAGAAGGGGGCAGCTTTGGTCTGGGAGGAATCCTCGTCCTTATGGAATTTTTGTAGCAAAAGCCCGGGACGGGACGCAGGCAAGTTGGTTTTGAAAGGAGTCACATTTCCCCAAGAAGCCAAACTCAAGAGCCCACTTGGCAGGTGTCATTTTCTAGGGCGCGTTTGGGCCTCCGATGGCAGCCAGGTTTGGAGGAGGGGGCAGCTTTGGTCTGGGAGAAATCCTCGTCCTTATGGAATTTTTGTAGGCAAAAGCCCAGGACCGGCCGCAGGCAAGTTGGCTTTGAAAGGAGGCACTTCCACCCAAGAAGCCAAACTCAAGAGCCCACTTGGCAGATGTCATTTTGTAGGGCACGTTTGGGCCTCCGATGGCAGCCAGGTTTGGAGGAGGGGGCAGCTTTGGTCTGGGAGAAATCCTCGTCCTTCTGGAATTTTTGGAGGCAAAAGCCCAGGACGGGCCGCAGGCAAGTTAGGCAAGTTGGCTCCGAAAGGAGGCACTTTTCCCCAAGAAGCCAAACTCAAGAGCCCACTTGGCAGATGTCATTTTGTGGGGCGCATTTGGGCCTCTGATGGCAGCCAGGTTTGGAGGAGGGGGCAGCTTTGGTCTGGGAGAAATCCTCGTCCTTATGGAATTTTTGTAGTCTAAAGCCCAGCACGGGCCGCAGGCTAGTTAGGCAAGTTGGCTTTGAAAGGAGGCACTTTCCCCCAAGAAGCCAAACTCAAGAGCCCACTTGGCAGGTGTCATTTTGTAGGGCGCGTTTGGGCCTCCAATGGCAGCCAGGTTTGGAGGAGGGGGCAGCTTTGGTCTGGGAGAAATCCTCGTCCTTATGGAATTTTTGTAGGCAAAAGCCCAGGACGGGCCGCAGGCAAGTTGGCTTTGAAAGGAGGTACTTCCACCCAAGAAGCCAAACTCAAGAGCCCACTTGGCAGGTGTCATTTTGTAGGGCACGTTTGGGCCTCCGATGGCAGCCAGGTTTGGAGGAGGGGGCAGCTTTGGTCTGGGAGAAATCCTTGTCCTTATGGAATTTTTGTAGGCAAAAGCCCAGGACGGGCCGCAGGCAAGTTGGCTTTGAAAGGAGGTACTTCCACCCAAGAAGCCAAACTCAAGAGCCCACTTGGCAGATGTCATTTTGTAGGGCACGTTTGGGCCTCCGATGGCAGCCAGGTTTGGAGGAGGGGGCAGCTTTGGTCTGGGAGAAATCCTCGTCCTTCTGGAATTTTTGTAGCAAAAGCCCGGGACGGGACACAGGCAAGTTGGTTTTGAAAGGAGTCACTTTTCCCCAAGAAGCCAAACTCAAGAGCCCACTTGGCAGGTGTCATTTTGTAGGGCACGTTTGGGCCTCCGATGGCAGCCAGGTTTGGAGGAGGGGGCAGCTTTGGCCTGGGAGAAATCCTCGTCCTTATGGAATTTTTGGAGGCAAAAGCCCAGGACGGGCCGCAGGCAAGTTAGGCAAGTTGGCTCCGAAAGGAGGCACTTTTCCCCAAGAAGCCAAAGTCAAGAACCCTCAATGCAGATGTCATTTTGTGGGGCGCGTTTGGGCCTCCGATGGCAGCCAGGTTTGGAGGAGGGGGCAGCTTTGGTCTGGGAGAAATCCTCGTCCTTCTGGAATTTTTGTAGCAAAAGCCCGGGACGGGACACAGGCAAGTTGGTTTTGAAAGGAGTCACTTTTCCCCAAGAAGCCAAACTCAAGAGCCCACTTGGCAGGTGTCATTTTGTAGGGCACGTTTGGGCCTCCGATGGCAGCCAGGTTTGGAGGAGGGGGCAGCTTTGGCCTGGGAGAAATCCTCGTCCTTCTGGAATTTTTGTAGGCAAAAGCCCAGGACGGGCCGCAGGCAAGTTAGGCAAGTTGGCTCCGAAAGGAGGCACTTTTCC
Organism: Cinclus cinclus; assembly: GCF_963662255.1. Classification (NCBI taxonomy): domain Eukaryota; kingdom Metazoa; phylum Chordata; class Aves; order Passeriformes; family Cinclidae; genus Cinclus; species Cinclus cinclus. The sequence goes on along the minus strand of NC_085071.1, from coordinate 7,945,410 downwards.
CCAAGAAGCCAAACTCAAGAACCCTCAATGCAGATGTCATTTTGTGGGGCGCGTTTGGGCCTCCGATGGCAGCCAGGTTTGGAGGAGGGGGCAGCTTTGGTCTGGGAGAAATCCTCGTCCTTATGGAATTTTTGTAGTCAAAAGCCCAGCACGGGCCGCAGGCTAGTTAGGCAAGTTGGCTTTGAAAGGAGGCACTTCCACCCAAGAAGCCAAACTCAAGAGCCCACTTGGCAGGTGTCATTTTGTAGGGCACGTTTGGGCCTCCGATGGCAGCCAGGTTTGGAGGAGGGGGCAGCTTTGGTCTGGGAGGAATCCTCGTCCTTATGGAATTTTTGTAGGCAAAAGCCCTGCATGGGCCGCCGGCAAGTTGACTCCGAAAGGAGGCAATTTTCCCCAAGAAGCCAAACTCAAGAGCCCACTTGGCAGATGTCATTTTGTAGGGCGCGTTTGGGCCTCCGATGGCAGCCAGGTTTGGCGGAGGGGGCAGCTTTGGTCTGGGAGGAATCCTCGTCCTTATGGAATTTTTGTAGGCAAAAGCCATGCATGGGCCGCCGGCAAGTTGACTCCGAAAAGAGGCAATTTTCCCCAAGAAGCCAAACTCAAGAGCCCACTTGGCAGGTGTCATTTTGTAGGGCGCGTTTTGGCCTCCGATGGCAGCCAGGTTTGGAGGAGGGGGCAGCTTTGGTCTGGGAGAAATCCTCGTCCTTATGGAATTTTTGTAGCAAAAGCCCGGGACGGGACGCAGGCAAGTTGGTTTTGAAAGGAGTCACTTTTCCCCAAGAAGCCAAACTCAAGAGCCCACTTGGCAGGTGTCATTTTCTAGGGCGCGTTTGGGCCTCCGATGGCAGCCAGGTTTGGAGGAGGGGGCAGCTTTGGTCTGGGAGAAATCCTCGTCCTTATGGAATTTTTGTAGTCTAAAGCCCAGCACGGGCCGCAGGCTAGTTAGGCAAGTTGGCTTTGAAAGGAGGCACTTTTCCTCAAGAAGCCAATCTCAAGAGCCCACTTGGCAGATGTCATTTTGTAGGGCGCGTTTGGGCCTCCGATGGCAGCCAGGTTTGGAGGAGGGAGCAGCTTTGGTCTGGGAGAAATCCTCGTCCTTATGGAATTTTTGTAGGCAAAAGCCCAGGACCGGCCGCAGGCAAGTTGGCTTTGAAAGGAGGTACTTCCACCCAAGAAGCCAAACTCAAGAGCCCACTTGGCAGGTGTCATTTTGTGGGGCGCATTTGGGCCTCTGATGGCAGCCAGGTTTGGAGGAGGGGGCAGCTTTGGTCTGGGAGAAATCCTCGTCCTTCTGGAATTTTTGTAGTCTAAAGCCCAGCACGGGCCGCAGGCTAGTTAGGCAAGTTGGCTTTGAAAGGAGGCACTTTCCCCCAAGAAGCCAAACTCAAGAGCCCACTTGGCATGTGTCATTTTGTAGGGCGCGTTTGGGCCTCCAATGGCAGCCAGGTTTGGAGGAGGGGGCAGCTTTGGTCTGGGAGAAATCCTCGTCCTTATGGAATTTTTGTAGGCAAAAGCCCAGGACGGGCCGCTGGCAAGTTGGCTTTGAAAGGAGGTACTTCCACCCAAGAAGCCAAACTCAAGAGCCCACTTGGCAGGTGTCATTTTGTAGGGCACGTTTGGGCCTCCGATGGCAGCCAGGTTTGGAGGAGGGGGCAGCTTTGGTCTGGGAGAAATCCTCATCCTTATGGAATTTTTGTAGGCAAAAGCCCAGGACGGGCCGCAGGCAAGTTGGGTTTGAAAGGAGGTACTTCCACCCAAGAAGCCAAACTCAAGAGCCCACTTGGCAGATGTCATTTTGTAGGGCACGTTTGGGCCTCCGATGGCAGCCAGGTTTGGAGGAGGGGGCAGCTTTGGCCTGGGAGAAATCCTCGTCCTTATGGAATTTTTGGAGGCAAAAGCCCAGGACGGGCCGCAGGCAAGTTAGGTAAGTTGGCTCCGAAAGGAGGCACTTTTCCCCAAGAAGCCAAACTCAAGAACCCTCAATGCAGATGTCATTTTGTGGGGCGCGTTTGGGCCTCCGATGGCAGCCAGGTTTGGAGGAGGGGGCAGCTTTGGTCTGGGAGAAATCCTCGTCCTTCTGGAATTTTTGTAGCAAAGGCCCGGGACGGGACACAGGCAAGTTGGTTTTGAAAGGAGTCACTTTTCCCCAAGAAGCCAAACTCAAGAGCCCACTTGGCAGGTGTCATTTTGTAGGGCACGTTTGGGCCTCCGATGGCAGCCAGGTTTGGAGGAGGGGGCAGCTTTGGCCTGGGAGAAATCCTCGTCCTTATGGAATTTTTGTAGCAAAAGCCCAGGACGGGCCGCAGGCAAGTTAGGCAAGTTGGCTCCGAAAGGAGGCACTTTTCCCCAAGAAGCCAAACTCAAGAGCCCACTTGGCAGATGTCATTTTGTGGGGCGCATTTGGGCCTCTAATGGCAGCCAGGTTTGGAGGAGGGGGCAGCTTTGGTCTGGGAGAAATCCTCGTCCTTATGGAATTTTTGTAGTCTAAAGCCCAGCACGGGCCGCAGGCTAGTTAGGCAAGTTGGCTTTGAAAGGAGGCACTTTCCCCCAAGAAGCCAAACTCAAGAGCCCACTTGGCAGGTGTCATTTTGTAGGGCGCGTTTGGGCCTCCAATGGCAGCCAGGTTTGGAGGAGGGGGCAGCTTTGGTCTGGGAGAAATCCTCGTCCTTATGGAATTTTTGTAGGCAAAAGCCCAGGACGGGCCGCAGGCAAGTTGGCTTTGAAAGGAGGTACTTCCACCCAAGAAGCCAAACACAAGAGCCCACTTGGCAGGTGTCATTTTGTAGGGCACGTTTGGGCCTCCGATGGCAGCCAGGTTTGGAGGAGGGGGCAGCTTTGGTCTGGGAGAAATCCTCATCCTTATGGAATTTTTGTAGGCAAAAGCCCAGGACGGGCCGCAGGCAAGTTGGCTTTGAAAGGAGGTACTTCCACCCAAGAAGCCAAACTCAAGAGCCCACTTGGCAGATGTCATTTTGTAGGGCACGTTTGGGCCTCCGATGGCAGCCAGGTTTGGAGGAGGGGGCAGCTTTGGTCTGGGAGAAATCCTCGTCCTTCTGGAATTTTTGTAGCAAAAGCCCGGGACGGGACACAGGCAAGTTGGTTTTGAAAGGAGTCACTTTTCCCCAAGAAGCCAAACTCAAGAGCCCACTTGGCAGGTGTCATTTTGTAGGGCACGTTTGGGCCTCCGATGGCAGCCAGGTTTGGAGGAGGGGGCAGCTTTGGCCTGGGAGAAATCCTCGTCCTTATGGAATTTTTGGAGGCAAAAGCCCAGGACGGGCCGCAGGCAAGTTAGGCAAGTTGGTTTTGAAAGGAGGCACTTTTCCCCAAGAAGCCAAACTCAAGAACCCTCAATGCAGATGTCATTTTGTGGGGCGCGTTTGGGCCTCCGATGGCAGCCAGGTTTGGAGGAGGGGGCAGCTTTGGTCTGGGAGAAATCCTCGTCCTTCTGGAATTTTTGTAGCAAAAGCCCGGGACGGGACACAGGCAAGTTGGTTTTGAAAGGAGTCACTTTTCCCCAAGAAGCCAAACTCAAGAGCCCACTTGGCAGGTGTCATTTTGTAGGGCACGTTTGGGCCTCCGATGGCAGCCAGGTTTGGAGGAGGGGGCAGCTTTGGCCTGGGAGAAATCCTCGTCCTTCTGGAATTTTTGTAGGCAAAAGCCCAGGACGGGCCGCAGGCAAGTTAGGCAAGTTGGCTCCGAAAGGAGGCACTTTTCCCCAAGAAGCCAAACTCAAGAACCCTCAATGCAGATGTCATTTTGTGGGGCGCGTTTGGGCCTCCGATGGCAGCCAGGTTTGGAGGAGGGGGCAGCTTTGGTCTGGGAGAAATCCTCGTCCTTATGGAATTTTTGTAGTCAAAAGCCCAGCACGGGCCGCAGGC